>NC_064816.1:144736474-144851162 GCF_023721935.1 Panthera uncia | reverse complement strand
AAAAAAAAAAAAAAAAAAAAAAAAAAAAAAAAAAAGCTAAGTATTTGATGGGATCTCAGGGAAAGAAATGAACTCCAATCCCCATGCCCCTTAGATTTGCACAGGATTGTCAAGAGCTGAAAAACTTCAAAGTATCACAGAACTGTGGTTCAATTTTAGAAATATGAAGCATTTGGAGTAACTAATTTGGCCAAATATTTATGTTTTGGTGCATAGCTGAACTGCTTATCGGACCTTCAGGAATTCTTTGTTTTTCATTTTTGTGCTTTTATTTCCTCTATCTCCTCCTCCCCCTCGCTAGAAGCAAAACACCCTCTGGCAATGAAAGTTAAAGATGCTTCTCCGTAGAGGCACCAAGCCAGGCCCAAGGGGGCTGATCCCAAGCCACTGCCAATTGCACTCCAAGCAGTAATTTTCCTTCCCCCATGCTCGCTTCTGGGAAGTGCTGGGAAACGTAGAAGTCTCTAAGGCCTCCCTGGGAAAGAAAGAGAAATCTTTGCCCTGATAAGTATACCAATTCTCCTCTCTTATTGACTCACTTTAAAAGGCTGCTGCAGAGAGGCTGGCCTTCGTGTCTGCAAAACTGGGGCAGAGAGGTAGGTAGGAGAGTCCCAAAGAACATCAGAGACAGAGGACCAAATACTTTGCCTCTCTTCCCACTACCAGCACCCCTTACCTTTCACTACCAGGGTCCCACAATTTCTCTTCATTCATAATCTTAAAGAAATAGAAGACTGCTTAGAGAGAAGATGCCCACTGACAAGAAAGAAGATAAGACATTGTTTTTAACTCTCAGTAAGCACAGGGGTGAGGGAAGCATTTGGATAGCTTCTGTTGGATATTATGCTAAGGTGGGACAGAGCAACCACTATCTTCTTTCTGCTCCAGGCTGACCTTTGCTCTCAATGAGGCGTGCAATGACAAGATCTGTATATCCTAGTAGCTTTTTCCCCTCCAGGCCTGGGGGCTACTGAACCACACCAGAGATCCCAGGTAGGCCAGACCAGCCCCTGCTAGCAGAGCCCTACTGCTCCCAGGCTCCACAGCCCATACTGATTCGAGCACATTCCAGGACATTCCATAGCTGTGAGGCTGGGAGCCCGGAATGTCTGGAACCCACAGAGGGAAGGTGCCCCAGCATGCTCCCCCACCCCAACCACATTTCCCCAAAGATCTCAAAGCACTCTCCAAGGATGATCTCATTTTCTAATAGGTATTTATTTCTATTTTCATTCCTATTGTTGGTAATGACTCCTTTTGCATGAGTGTCACTCTGATTTTTTTCACATAACCTGTATCTTGGTAAGGATATCATAATGGGAACCAAGAACTCAACTACTAGTTAATTCCTAACTGGATTTCATGGGTAACTCCTTTCTAGCACGCAGGCCTATGAAATTTAACCATGAGGCAGCAAGGAAATGACTGTTTCAATTCCACCCTTTGAAAGAAAAATAGATAATATAGATAATGTGGGGCCCAGACATATACCATGCATGTATAGTACACAGGCGTGCATGTGTGCGTGTGTGTGAGAGTGTGTGTATGTGCATGTGTGTCATAGTGCCAATGCTAATGTAGTCTTCAGAACTACACTTCCTTATTTATAAAAGAAAGATAACACCTACTTTACAAACTTCTTGTGATCTTGCTGTGGTGGCTAGAACATAATGGGCACTTGATAAATGTCTGGGGACTAAATACGTGGATGGATGGACAAATGTAACCTTTCTGAGTTTCTTTCCTCATTCTAAACTTGCCTTGCTTCACAAGGCATTCGGAAGATTAAAGAACATCAAGGTTTGTCTGTTTGTTTTTAAGTTTTTCTTTTCTTTTTTTTTTTCTTTTCTTTTCTTTCTTTACTTTTAAAAAGAGAGTGGCGGAGAAGGGCAGAGGGAGAGAGAGAGAATCTTAAGTAGACTCCACACTCAGCATGGAGCCCACTGTGGGGCTCAATCCCATTATCCTGGGATCACGACCTGAGACCAAATCAAGAGTCAGACACTCAACGGACTGAGCCACCCAGGCATCCCTAACATCAAGGTTTTTAAAAATGCTTTTGACACCTGAAACTAACATAATATATGTCAATTATGCTTCAATAACACAAAAATAAATAAAATGCTTTTGGAAACTAAAACCTGACCATAAAAAATGTATGATTATTAATTACGTGAGTACTAGTATGGGTACCCAGGTATATCAAAACATTATGAGCATATTTCTCTTCTCATATGCAGTGGGCACTAGACAAATTCACACTACTCAGCAAGGAGGAGCCCTGCCCCTCTTTGTTTTTTTTTCTATAACTTGGTTTTTAGGTGCCACTCTTGTCTCTCCCATTAAGATGACTGAACATGAATGCTTGAGGTTGGGGAGTTGCAGAGCTTTATCAGACATATAGCATATGGTTAAGAGCACCAGTCCTGTTGTCAAATTGCCTGACTTTGTGCCCTGACTCCACCATTTACTAAGGAATTTAACCCCACTATATCTAGTTCATCTATAAAATGGGGACACTAGTAGACTCCATTTCATAGGGCTGCCATGAAGGTTGAATAAGATAATACATGAGAGCATTTTAGAGACGTGCTTTGCACATGGGAAGAACTCAATCAGTATTACCTGTAACCACTGTTGGTATTATCATCATCATCATCATCATCATCATCATCATTCCTTTTTTAATGGAGCTTACAGACTAGTAGATGAGACAGACTGGAGTACAGAGCTGGAGGAACAACACAAGCACTAGGAAGGTCACCAGCAGCATGCTATGGATGCAGAGGCAGGAGACATCTTTATTCACCATCCTCATCACCTCCTCTGTGTAGTCTCTAGTTTGTCATGCTGCCAACATACACAGATTTTAAAAATAAGACCCCAGATTTCATCTGAGGAGGGCAGAACCTAATGTGTCTCATGATGATCACACAATGCTTCCATTAACGCAGCTCAGTTTGTGGAGCCACATCACTGTTGGCTCAAATCAAGCTTTTGGTCCAATAAGACCCCCAGGGTCTTTTTACATCAACTGCTGCCAAGTTACATGTTCTCCATCGTGTATGCCTATAATTCTTTTTTGGACCTAAAAACAAGACTTTGCATTCATCCTTATTACATTTCATGTTGTTAGTTTTGGCCAAGCACTGCAGCATGTCAAGATAATTTTGAATCTTGATTCTGTCAACTATCTTATTTCTGTTCCCTCCAGACCTGTGTCACTAGCGCATCTGATCAGCATACCTACCACATCCTCATGCAAGACACTGACAAAATGTTGACCAAAACAAGTGTAAGAGAAAAGCTCAATATTTCAGCTGAAGAACTTAAATGCATCCACCAATCATTTGCGGTATGTTTAAACAGCTTTGAATTCATTGAGGAGTACCCGTTTCATTATTTTGTCCAAAATGCCTTGCTGATACCAAGATACACTGGATCTATGACATTGTTGAGTATCACTTAAAATTTGTAAATGTCCTGCAGTGCTATCTCCTTTAAATTTGATGAGAATATAGATATCCACATTCATCAATAAAGAATGTAGAGGGTACAGTTTAATAGATCACTTAAAAGTTATTCCATTTGATTACCATTCTCATAGTCCCAATTTAGGCTTTAATTTGAAGGGTGTATTTCTTAGGGTATGCTATCTGCTGCTTCAAAAAAAACAAACAAACAAACAAACAAAAAAAACCCTCCCAAATCCCAGTGGCTTAGGGAAATAGAAGTTTACTTCTCACTCACATGAAGTCACATGAAGTGCTCCTGATGTACAGGCTGCCTACTGTGTGTCATTCCAGAAATATAGTTTCTTCTATCCCCACCCTTTTCTTGGTCCTTGGAATTCTCTGCTTTCAGCAGCTAAAGGACAAAAAGGAGAGACTATTACATGTGAAGTGTTTCTGTGGTCCAGGCCTGAAAGTACTTACTGTACATCACCTCTCATATTTCACTGGTTAGAATTCAGTCACATGACCACCTCCACCTCCATGGGAGGCTGAGAAATGCAGTCTAATTATGTGCCCAGCAAAACGAGAAATGAGTGTGACGAACAGTAAACCTAGCTCTAAAACAGATAGCAAATATAATTTAGATGGGATGCACACTCTATTCCAGGTCAAGTATGGGGCTAAACCTGCCAGAAGAGGGGGTTGATGGATCAGGACCTGTAAGAGTTGGGTTCTAATTCCAAGTCCACCATTTAGTGCATAAACACAGCCTCAGATAAGTCCTTAGATAAGAAAACTGTAAGATTTCTAGATCCATAAAATACCGTCTTAGCACATTTCATCCATTGCTGAATCCCCAGCCCTAGCCCAGTGCCTGGCACATAGTTGGTACAATAAATATTTGTTCATTAGTTGAGTGAATATATGAATAACCTTTCCGGACTTGTTTACTTATTTCTAAATTTTCTCTACCTACCATACAAGTTGTTGTAAAGACCAAATGGACCGTGGTTTGAAAATTAAAAGTCATTGTAAAAAACAGAAAGTATACATTTTACTCGTATTGACTGCCATTTGTGTCACGTTCTACGGTTTGACCTCCTCTGCACAGTTTTCTCTTACTGCACACAACAGAAAATAGACAATCTCCAAAAACATTCAAGGTAAAGCTCTGCCCCACTTACTTTTCTTCTATGGCTTGAAGCAATTACTAATGTCTCCTCTCTAGTTGAATTTAAGAAACAGGACTATGTGGCTCAGTTGGTTAAGCATCTGAATTTGGCTCAGGTCATGATCTCATGGTTCGTTTGAGCCGCGCATCAGGCTCTATGCTGTCAGCTCAGAGTCTGGAGCCTGCTTTGGATTCTGTGTCTCCTTTTCTCTATGTCCCTCCTCCATTCATGCTCTGTCTCTCTCTCAAAAATAAATAAACATTAAAAAAAAATTTAAGAAGCGGGCATGGGTTCCTATTGAGATCAGGGCATGTGCTAAGAATTGGGATGATATTAGGACTAATCCAACCCATACCAAAATAGATAAAAATACTTGTCCTATAGTTGAGGATCCATCTGACAATTTTATATACCAGACAATACTTACCTCATTTTTAATTAAGAATGTCCAACAGAGAAAAATAAAAAATATCACTAAAACCAAAAGAAAATAGATTTAATTGGAGACTGGGTTATAGATGACCTTAAATGCAAGGATAGGGAACTTTAGACTTTATTCCACAGTCAATGTGGGGCCATGAACAGTTGTTAAGCCAGAAAATCACATGGTCAAAGTGGTATTTTAGAAAGATGTATCTGAGAGATGGTATCTTAGACAACTTGGAGGAAAATTCACTAGAGGGCTAATGTAGAAGTCTTAGCATAAGTCCTATGGGTCTTGATCTAAAGTGGGGAAAACATAAAGCATAGATGAAAGGACTTCTAGTTCCTTTTTTTTAATGTTTATTTATTTTTGACAGAGAGAGAGAGAGAGAGAGAGAGAGAGAGAGAGAACACGAGTGGGGCAGGGGCAGAGAGAGGAGACACATAATCTGAAGCAGGCTCCAGGCTCCACACTGTCAGCACAGAGCCTGACGTGGGGCTCGAACCCACAAACCGCAAAATCACAAACTGAGCCGAAGTCAAACACTTAACAGACTGAGCCACTCAGGCGCCCCAAAAGGACTTCTAATTCTGACAATATAGCAGGCTAACATAACTTGAAAACTCTCCCTTCAAGTATGTCTACAATTGCAGGATAGAATACAGAAAAAAAAAAATTTAAAGCAAAATTAAGATCATAGGAAAGCAAGGGAAACCAAAGAAGGAAAAAGATGAAACCAAAAAAGTCAGCATGTAAACTGATACTCCATTTGCCCTCAGAATTGGAGTAAGCCATAGATCTTCATAACCCTTAGAACTTGGTTCTAATGACCACAGGAGATATGGCTTTGAGCCTGCACAAAACAGGGGTGGAAATGAGACTACTACATGAAGCTGAGACACTTGCAAGCCCGAACCCATCAGGGAAAATATCAACCCCTTCCCCTCCACCACCAAAAAAAAATCCCTAACCAGGACAGTAAGATGACACAGAAACTTATTTGTCTCTCTTTATGGAAAAAAGTCTTTCCTGAGGATGTGAAACCCTGGACCTGGTCTAACCATGAATTTGGTTTTTAAAATTTCCCTATTGGAATGGCCCAGAAACGTCTAAGCCAAGAAATTAATGTAAAAACTGGTCCCTGGCTAGTAATATTTTGGGAGTGCCTGGCAGAAGCAGTTACAAAAACACTCTAGAGAAACATTCCACAACCCAGAATACAGTTAGTTTCACAAAAATAAGCAAGCCCCACACGAGATGAGCTCACAATAAAAGAAATGGCAAAACACTGAAGGGACAAATCCATCACAGGCAAGATGCAATAGGAATTCACCACTACCACCTCCCACCTCTCAAAGAACAGAGCTACTACAACAACAATCTGAAACAGAATATAAAAGAAGCATGTTTAGAAAAGAAACATTACAAAAAGAAAGACATCCACAAGAAAAACACAGGGTGTCATGACCAAAAAAAAAAGAGATTTTTTTTTTTTAAAGAACCAAATAGGAATTCTAGAAATAATAGTTATTGAAATAGAAAATTCAATGGTTAAACTAAAGAGTAGATAGACATGTCTGAAGAAAAATTCATGAATAAGGAACCCAAGCTAAAGCAACATACCAGAATAGATCCCAGAGAAATAACAAGACGGAAAACTGATCGGGAAGTTGAGATAGAAAAGGTAGCATGAGTAGGTTCCATTAAGTCTAAAAGAACTTCTAGAAATGAAGGGGAGAGAATGGAGCTGAGGCAAGATTAGAAAAGATAATCAGAATTTTCTAATTTGATGAAAAACATAAATCCTCACAGTGAAGTGGTACCTATATATACACGCACATATAAACTTACATAAATGTTATTTATAATATAGTATATAATTATTGTAATTTGGTGAAACACATAAATCCTCACAATGCAATATATACATATATGTAAGTATAAATATATAAAAACATACTTATATATAAATACATATATATGTATATGTGTGTGTGTGTGTGTGTGTGTGTGTGTATACATATATATATATGTGCATATATATGAATCCTGGGCAACATCGATAAAAATTTGTCAAGGACCATCTTTTTTCACGGTGGTATGTTACCATCAAGCACTATTAGTGTTAGTTCTCCAAGGATTTAAGGCCATCTTGACATAGTGGCCATTAGCCAAATCAGTTGCCATAGGCCAATGTGTTGTTTAGCTTTGTTCTTAAAGGGACGGTGAGTGGCCCTCGTTTTGTCTACCTATAAGATAGAAATTTCTCTTTGAAGTGTCTGATGAACGAAAGGACAGGGAGGGATTCTGCTTCTCGGAAGCTCCGCTCTGCAGGGATCCGTCTGGGAGTGGGCAGAATGTGGAGCAGCACGAGGGCACTGGAGGGAGCCGCGGCGTGCAGCTCTGCATGTGAATTTTTCTATAGCTACATCCTCACGTACACATGCATATGTACAATGAGTTTTAAATACATAAATGTACTGTCTTCTTTCACAGGGTCACATTCTAAACTGGAATTTGAGATTCTCTTCATAGGTTTTCACTGATTTTACACCTCTGTTAAGAGATTTTGGGACTTCATCTATCTGCTCAGATATAATTCAGTTATTATTCTCTCCATTTAAGGGAGGTGTTTGGTTTGGGTTTTTGACGTTGGTGGAGATGGTTCTTAAAGCAGAAAATGATCTCTGCCTTCGTTCCTTTTCCTAGGGCACATAAAGGAGAAGGACTTACATTACATTTCCCGTGGAAGACACTATAGGCAAGAAGCCAAAAGCCCACACAAAGGACTTTAAAAAAAAATAGGACACTGTATCTGGTCGTTCCTCTCCTTTCTGGGATTTGGGGTATGAGTAGCTTTTCTAGATTTCTGGTCGGCATCTTTGTGGTGACCAGATTTTCTTGTTAGTAATTGTATCATCAGTTTCCCAGAGGGCACTCATCAGTGTCCTCAAGATATTTCTCCATAGGTCACTGCTCCGGGACTCTTATCAACCCCCTTATAACACGGACCCCAGCTGTGACCCCGGGAGCCACCAGTGTCTAGAGCTCTTGCAGAAGACTGCAGAGAGCTTCCAGGTTGGCACGCGGCGCTCCCCCAGCTAAAAGCTCATCCTCCCCCAGGTGCCACACTGCCAGACAAGGGAAGCAGCAAATGCCCGCAAGCACTGCCTTGTCTCAGCTGACAGTCCCTTACTATTCAGTGGTTTCCTCTCAGGGGCTTGTTCTGTATCTCTACCTCCCAGAACTGTTGCAGGCAGCCGTAAAAGTTTACAGAAAGTTTCAGATTCAACTTTCAAGTACCTTATGATGACAGGATAATGTATTAAGTCCCACGAGCAATCCCAGGGACCCCAAAATACTTAGAGTAAGTGTACACGTGTATTTCCCCTAGAAGCACGAAGTTCCACCTGGAGCTACACACACACACACCCCATTCCTTTAAGAGTGTTTGACTATTATCCAAATAAGTGTCTTGCATGATACACACACACTCACCAGATTATATGCGTATATGGTATTACTACCCAAGTTTAAGTTCTAAAGTTTTTGTCAGTATTTCACCCACCCAAACTGTTATTCAAATATCCTGAATGGTATTTGTTAGTGTATTTTTCCATCAAGACCCCTCCAAACAAACTAATGTGTATAAATTTGGAATTATGTGCTATGAGGAGGTGATGCGTCAACACTAAGGCACTTCAAAGAGAAACACTTCTGCTACATCTACTTGACACTAACTATCTTAATGAAAATTGAAAACAGGGAATCTCTAACACTAATTTTCTACATATCCAGAGAGGTGGATTATATAAATTGTCTGGGTGGTACAAAATGATTCATTCTTGAAAAATAAAATGAGTTAGTTTTCTCATGACTTTGAAAAGCAATAAAAATCTAGCAATTTTGATATGATTTTAAGAAATAATTCTTAAAAAAAAAAGATAATTCTTTATAGGAAGGATTGTTTTGAAATTACCATTAGACATGCAAATGAACTAAAATGTGTTCATTTTCCCTATGAGCCTCTCCTCATGCTCTGCAGGCTCAAAAATAATTTGTTTTCCTGTCTGATAACCAGCTTCTCCTCTGTGAGTCTCTGGTAATGTCACTGTTGCATATTAGCAGTCTTTTCAATTTAATAATTTGTTAATATAAATAACTGAATATTTCTATATATGGTATAACATAGCAAATTTATTATACAATAATGTATGGATTAAATGGCATATAATAATTGTATAACTCATATGTAATAATTATGGTATGTATATAATTTAACATAATTATTAGACATCAAGCACTTGATATGTCATCTAAAAGATGTACACAAAATATTGTCTTCGACTTCAAGAAGTCCACAATTTTATCAGAGGATTTTGATAACTTCTATGGTGTCTAGGTGAGATGTCTTTTCCTAAATGCCTGCGTGCTTTTATCCCATCCCTAATCCCTGCCTGCGGAGGAGTGAGTTCCCTGGATGAACTGTCGAAGAACTGATTGGGGGGGGGGAGGGCACCGGGGTGGCTCAGTGGGTAAAGAGGCCAACTCTTAGTTTCGTCGAAGGTCATGATCTCACAGGTCATGACTTCGAGCCCCTTGTTGGGTTCCGCGCTGCTGGTGCTCCCTGTCTCTCTCTCTGCCCCTCTCCTGCTCTCTCTCTCTCTCAAAATAAATAAATAAACTTAAAAAAAAAAAAAAAAAGGGAAAGAACTGACTGGGATGTGCACACTTCTGTCCTGCCCACTCCAGGAGTCCTATACCTCTAACCCTACCCTGGGACTGCAGAGGAGTCTGTCAAATTCTGGTGTTTCATGTATTAGGAAGCCTATTGTTGCAGCACAACAAGGCACCTTTCTTCAGAACCAGTTTTATCAATAACAAAGTATTGTTTTGATCTTATCTGCCACTCCTCCCTCTCAGGTAGGGAGAAGGGTGTAATTTATTGGGGCCCCACCAATCCTAGCAGGGATAAGATAGGTAACAGGTAATTATAATACAAAGCACACTGTGATCAGTGTAGTGTGAGTTCCAAATTAGAGGAGATCATTAGCAAAGGAGAACACATTTTTGTCAAGAGAATTACAAAGTAACAGAATCACACTGTAGACCTTTATGCCCAGGGCTCATTCTACATCAGAACTTCTTGTTAAAATTTTTTATATTCAGTATATAACTTAATAAAGAAACTTAATTGTCAACCTAATCATAAATAGTGATTTTTGAGTTAGAGCGTTTGCTTCTTGCTATTGGATGTAAAACTGTAGCATGTGATTGTTGGTGGTCAAAGTAAAGAGCTGGTGGGAAAAAACACCTCATGGGAAATAAAACTGGAGAGGTAGTTTAGAGCTAGAGCTAGAGGGTCCTAAATGTGTGCATTTGGGTCTTTATGCTTTACGCACTGGGCAGCCTGTGAAAGTGTTTGAACAGGAAAATAACCAGCCTAGATGTGTGCTTTAGGAATTAACATGGTAGTGGCGTGTCAGACTATAAGGTACAGCTCAGTAGGGTAAGGCTGAAAGCAGGGAGACCTACTAGGTGATTATAGCATTAACCAAGGTAGGAGGAAGCCAGGTATTGTACTAGAAGGTACTAGCAGGAATAAAGAGGAAAGAACGAACACAAAATATGTATGTTTCAAAACAAAATTACTAGAACTTGACCACGTAACAGATGTGGGACAAAAGTAAGGGGAGAATTAAAGATTGTATCAAAGTTTTGAGGAGCACCTGGGTGGCTCAGTCGGTTAAGACTTGAGACTCAGTCTCAAGTCATGATCTCATAGTTCGTGGCTTCGAGCCCCACGTCGGGCTCTATGCTGACAGCTCAGAGCCTGGAGCCTGCTTTGGATTCTGTGTCTCCCTCTCTTTCTGCCCTTCCCCCGTTTGCGATCAATCTGTCTCTCTCTCTCTCTCTCTCAAAAATAAATAAACATTAAAAAAAAAAGTTTTGAGTTGGTGCAATGAGAAAGATCTTAATTAACAGAAACAGGAATAAATGTTCAGGAAAAAAAATAATGATTTAGATTTGAATCTGTTAACATCAATCAACACACTGGTAGAATGTTTGGGTGGAAACTTCCAACGAGGAGTTGTCAGGGCTAGAAATGGGGTTTCAGAAATAAGTCACAAACAAGGAAGAATTAAAGCCATGAGACTGAATGAGTTCACCAAGAGACCATATGGAAGTGAGGATGGAGTGGAGGGCCAAGGGCAAATTCTTAAGGGAAACCTATATTTCAAGTTGGAAAATAAGATGAGGAGGCATAGGGATAAAAAGAGATATAAGAAAACATTACTGGGGGAGCCAAAGGTGGGGAGAATTTTACAGGTGTGGGGAGCAATAAGGCATGAGAGAACAGGGAAAATCATATAAAGTGATTAGGGAAAATAAGCATAAAAAACAAAACCCTGCATTTGGTAAGCAGCTATCGACCTTCAAAAAATTATTATGGAGTGAGAAGAGCTAAAGCCAGATTACAAAGATGAAGGGAGTGGGTGATATCCGCACGGAAGCAGTTGGCAAAGATGACTTTTTACAGAAGTTTTGTGATGAAGAGAACGAAGGAAGGCCCTTGCTTAGGGGGGCAGCAGAGCGGCGGGAAAGTGGCTTTGTTCATGTGTATGTTTGTGGGTTCGGTTTTCTTGTTTGTTTGGCTAGTTTTGGATACGATAAACCTGAGTATGATTACAGTCAGAGAGCAAGAGCCAGTGGTGACGCCAAAGAGAGAAAGAGAGGGCGATTATGTCAAATTGAGCAAAGCTTCAGGGCAGGCCGGAGAAGCTCCAATCAAGATACCAGAATGGCAGTTTAGCCCTGGAGGAGGTGGAGGCTGTATAAGGGGCCAGGACAAGCCGGAGAGGGAGTACCAGAAGCAGACACGTGTAGGATGGACAGATGGGACGAGGGGGAGACGAGGGAGGCAGACCAGATGCTGGAGGTGACAGTGGTCGAGCGGTGTGGTATAGATGGGTGGAGTAGGCGTGCGGGTGGGACTGGGTAAGGGCAGCCTTCCTGGGTCTGTCTCACGCGCCTCGTGAAAGCAGACTCCTCTGCAGCTTCCGCCGCAGCTGCTCTCCCGGCCCTTAAGCTTCGTTCAACTCGGAGCACTACCTGTGCGCCTCGTCCTGCTACCACAAGGTGTTGGAAGATGGCCCTCGGCTCTCCTCGTGACTCTCCAGTGCCGGTGGCACAGGTATCTGGCAGTCGCTGTCCCGCGGCAATGAGGCCTCCGGGGCCTCCTCGCTCGGCCTGCGTCCGGCCCACCGCCCGTGGCCCTGCGGCATCCGACGGGCCGGACCCGAGTCCGGCAGCTGCGCGCACCCAGGAGACGGAGCAGCTGCAAGGCCTCGACGACCGCTTCGCCGTATTCACGGAGGAGGCGTACCAGCGCAGGAAGTAGAAGACCGATCCAAGCCGAGGCGACCGCGCTGGGGCAGCGCCACGTCGGCCCGACGCGCCTGGTGAGCTCTTCCGGCGCGAGCTGCGCGCGCAGCTGTAGGAGGCGGGCTCCGCGCAGGCGCGGACTCCGCTGGAGCGCGTCGGCCCAGCGGACAAGGCGCAGCGGTTGCGGTCAGGCTGCGAGGAGGGGAGCCAAGGGTGCCCGGAGGCGTGGCAGCGCGATGTGGATGGCACCTCGCTGGCCCGCCTGGACCTGGAGAAGAGGCTGGAGTCGCTGCTAGACGACCTGGCCTTCGTGCGCCTGGTGCAGGATGAGGAGGTGGCCGAGCCGCTGGCCACACTGTAGGTGTCGTCGCAGGCCTCGGCCGACGTGAGCGTGGCTGTGGCCACACCGCACCTCAGTTCGGCGTTGAGGTTCCCTGGCCGCCAGGTCAGTGGAGGAATGTGCAAGTCCAGGTTGGCCAGCCTGAGCTAGCAGGCGGCGCGAAGCACGGAGGCCAGCAGGGCCGGCCGGCCGCGAGGAGATTCACGAGTACCGGTGCGAACTGCAGGCATGCACGGTCCAGACCGAGGGGCTGCGTGGGGCCAACGAGTGTTGGAGAGGCTGGAGCTGGAGAGCGGCACAGTGCAGACACGGCCAGCTGCCAGGATAGTGTTGGGCCGCTGCAGAGTGATCTCACCAAGAGTGTGACATGGCTTGCCACCTTCAGGAATACCACGACTTGCACAGCGTCAAAATGGCTCTTGGTATTGAGATAGCAGCTTTATGGGGAGCTACTGTAAAGTGAAGACCCACGTGTTAGCGCCAGTGGATTAAGCATTTTAGGACTGAATCCACCTTCCGATCCGGGTTATCTGTTTCCACCTAGAATCCTCAGTTTTACGACCTCCAAAGACTCATCCACTGGTCTGTCTCTTAAGAGAAGGTTTCTAAGATAGCCTCTAAGAAAAACTTCCAGATAGGGGGAAATTTTGAAGAAATATTGGAAGAGACCATAGTATCTACCAAGGAAACAAAGAAATCAAATATAGAAGAAAGCACTATCTCAAGACAAAAAATATAATTCTGGTGCTTAAAAAAACTTAATGTTTAAAAGGAGATAATATGTAGGGGCGTCTGGCTGGCTTAGTCGGTAGAGCTGTGACTCTTGATCTCACGGTTGTGGGTTCAAGCCCACGTTGGGTGTAGAGATTAATTTAAAAAATAAAATCTTTAAAAGGGGGGATAATGGGGCGCCTGGGTGGCTCAGTTGGTTAAGCAGCCAACTTCGGCTCAGGTCATGATCTCACAGTCCGTGAGTTCAAGCCCTGCATCGGGCTCTATGCTGACAGCTTGGAGCCTGGAGCCTGTTTCAGATTCTGTGTCTCCCTCTCTCTCTGCCCCTCCCCTGCTAATGGTCTGTCTCTCTCGTCTCTCAATAATAAATAAATGTTAAAAAAATTTAAAAAAAAGGGGGGGGATAATACGCATTTGACTTGTTAAAAGATCCTACTCCTGAATCAAAACACCTGTCACCACCGTAAAATGTCTTCAAGACTTCAGTCTCCTATTTAGCCTCGAATACTTTCTCTAACAAGAAAACCACCCCTTGAGTTGGAGTGAACTACAGTCCTTGAGTAATCACAGAGGAGTTATCGAAGAACCCAGCCTTCTCACCTAAAGCTCAAGGTTCACAGCAATAGATGATTCAGGTACAGAGGAGGTACAAACTAAGGTGCTAAATCTGTGATCATCATTTGCTGTGAATTGAAGTTAAAATCTATATCCACTCACTATGCCAGCCATTGCCCAGCTATATAATCTCATTCTAGTTACCTAAAACATGAGATCACTTGCAAAGATAAACCAATGATCCATGCCTCACACCGCTCTGACAGAACTGTTTCACAAATTATAGCTGTTTGTTTAATGGACACTTTGCTTCCTATCATGTTCATTTCCACATATCCTTCCCCCCCCCCAACTAAGGGGGGGAAGCTAGTGTACTATTCTTCACCTTAAATGCATTGGGATTCTTCTTAAGAGAACTTACCCCCTTTTGTTTCTTTGCCCAATGGATAAAATTAGATTCACGTTGAACATTTCTATGATTTGTGTAATAAATTGTCACTATGCATTTCATATCCTTCCAATTTTGTAAGTAAAAGAAAAATGGCAGTACAACTTTTAAGGATTTCCCCCCCAATAAATAAAATAATGAAGAGTCCCTAGATTTTAGGCTTTCAGCTTATTCAAATCCATTTAATTAGGGGGAAAAAAAAACTATTAGGAATGTAGCTTTTCACCATAACTGTGGAAACACAGGAATAGTATCCCGAGCTGTGATTCAGCTGACCTTATATTTAGCAGCATAAGCTGGAAAAGGTGAGTTTTTGTGTGAATGGAAAGAACGAAGGTCTCGTTTATCTGTGGCAGTTCTTTTGTGGTGATACAGAATTAGCTGTTTTGTGCCCTTATCCCTAGATGGAACCCACATATTACCCTTCCTACTAGTCTAGGTCCTCACTCTCCTACGCCTCTTAAGAGTGTTGAGTGTAGATTATGTTATCTCCAGGACACAATGCTACTGCCCTAAAGTCAAAGAAGTCACTTCTGGTCAATGAGCACCACCAGAAAAAAAAAAAAAAATCTTTCTTTTTTCTGAAAGAGTCTTGCCCAATAGTTTTACCACTGCTGCATGGTTTGTAGGGTGTCCCTTCTCCGCTGAGGAGGAAGAGACACTGAGACCAGAGAAGGGGCATACATGCTCCTACTCCGTGCTAGGAAGTACATTCTGGAGAGTCAGCTTTTCATCTGCTCAGTTGTATAGCAGCTACATTGCACAGTCTTCCACATGTGCCAAGTCTGATGTAGGATTAATTCTCTATCCACAGTCACTTCTACCAGACCTAAAGAGTTGCCCTGTCTCTGTCACACATCTCCACTAAGAGCTCTGTGGTAACAGGAACTCTGTGGTAACAGGAACATTATACTTTTACTGAACTTTCTTATTCTAGTACACGCTTCAGTAATTCAAGGAACTGGAGAGATATTTTTCTTCTTTCCCTTACTCCATCCTTGTCTATACTCCCCACGCTTACTGTAAAACATTAGTAAAATAAGAATTATGATCATGCAAATTCCACCGACATGAAAAAAAAAAAAGCAGTTTTCATTTGGGTCTATGCTCTGTAAATCTGGGAGTCTCCCTACCCCCCAGCACTTGCTCCCTTCCCACCCACCCCCACACAAATGCCAGCCTGTCTGACAAATAAAATCTTATGAATCATGAAAGCCAAAAATCTATTTTAATCCTAAAATTACCTTCTACATTGCTATTTTGTAACTTGTGTTGTTCCTAATTATGGTATTAACCAGTCAATGTTTTAATTTTTTTCTAATTCTAGAAGATGAATAAGGCCAAAAATGTATAAATAAACTAATCCATATTACTAGTTTCTGTGTTTCTTCAAGACACAGGATGCCAGATAGAAGACATTTCTGAGATATAATCTGTTATCAGTCTAAGTGCTGTAAGTCTGGGTTTTTTAAGAGGCTTAAATCTCAGTGCTTGCATTACTACTTATAAAGCCTATTTCTGCTGATAGTACCTGACTACTGACTCTCTTTTGATGATGAAAGAATTGGGAAGTTGTAGTCATAGCATGATGGATTTGGCAGAAGCTTTTCTGTATTTCTCCATTGTCTGGTCTGGTTAGGAAAACGAAAGAATTGCCCGATGCTCTTTCATTTTAGTTCTCTTTATTTATCTTCTAATGTTTCTGGTTGTTTGAGCTATATTTAGAATCAGACACCATGGATGCTGTGAGAAAGAGAGAGGGACAGAAGGAGGGAGGAAAGGACAGAGACAGAGGCAGACAATCAGGATGAGATTTGAATCCTGGCTTGGATTCTGGTCTTTTCTATGAAAAGACAGTTCCCCAGAACTAAAACTCATTATTTACTTTGGGACTAGTAAATTCCCCAGCAGAAGCAGCAGTGGTAACGTTGTGGCTTCACATCTGTGAATATTTGGGCTTATGTGGTGCTTGTGACTGCCTCTCTCCAGTGAAAGGGCTCTGGGGCTTATAGTCCATGGAGCCTGCCATCCAGAGGCATAAATCCCACTGCTGGATTCTCCATCCAGACATCTAGATTTAGCAATGGCCCCAACAGGTATTCTCTCTCTTCAGGAGCTTGCCCCACTATTATGCATGTTGCTGACCTTGCTTCCAATAGGTCATTCATATTTTCTTAAGGATCACTCACATTTCCCCTTAATACTGCCGTTCCCTCTTTGTCCTTGGACAAGGGGGCAGACAGAGTCTGCCAGTTTCATTAGGTATGAAAGTAATTGATAAGTCCTTCAGAAGGCAGAGCCCTGAAGTCAGAGCCAGCCTGCATAAAAGGGCTAAGGTCCACCAGCCAGGAAGAAGGGAGGGAACCTTGGCCAAGGGGTGATTTATGCTGCGTCAGCCCTCCAGATGTTTCCTATGTGTCCTCTTGGAAGAGTTCCTACCTGGACTCAGGCCTGCCCTCCGTGGGCACTGGACCAGGGCTCCCTCCTCCCTTGTGTCAGCATTTACCTGCCCTGTGTCCTATTCCTGTCACCTCTCTCCTAGGTGATAGGCAGCAAAGGACACAGGCTAAACAGGTGGGTGTTGGAGACCGACCCTGGGGATTTGAATCCCAGCTATGCTACTTAATAGCTGTGCAACCTTGGGCAAGTTATTTGACTCTCTATCCCTCACTTTGCTCATCTGTAGAAAAAGAATAATAATAATAATACCCTATGACAGGGCTTTTGTGAAGATTGATGAGTTAAACTGTGCATGAAGCACACTAGTACCAAATAAGTGTTAGCTACTACTTGAAAAACTCACTCCTTCAAGGTGTTAAAAGTGATAACCGTTTTATGTGTTGTCACTTACGTGATTTTTGTATTTTAATGAGGGCCTTGTGGAAAGGGTCCAAGGAATTAACTTCAAAGGACAGAACTATGGAGAAAATGTAGAGACCTTCTATTGCTCTTAAATCATACTATTGCAGCTGTCAAAAATACTGGCCTTTCCCGACAGATATTTTTTAATCTAATACTTCCTTTCAATCAACAAGAATGAGGGTGGCTGCTTAAGAATTATCACAGATCAAAGACTTAATTAATCTGGGAAGCAAATTGGTCAGGGCTAAAACAGGGTCAAAGTCATTCCCGACACTAAATACCACAGTGCAAAGGAAAGAGTAGTACATTTAACTACCTGCCACTCTCCTTTTAGATTTTATTTTTCCTCGTCCTGGCTACAAAAGTTCGTAGCCAATAGGATGTCCATAAAGGAACAAAGGTTAGTAAAGCAACTCACCAAATATAGGAAGTTAATAGCACAGACGTAGATGATTTACTTCCTAATGATCTCATAATTCTCAAATGTGTCTGACTACAGCGTATTCCTTAGGAATGAAAAGCAAAGAAGAGCTTAGATGAGTGACAAAACTAGGTCCTGAAGAGCAGAAGATGGGTTACTACTGCTAACATCTCCCCTCCGTCCTGCCCTCATGGCTCACTAATGTTGGTAGATCTGAAGTCATGGAATGGACCCTTGTCAATTACTATTAGTCATAGTAGTCGTGGTAGTAATTAGGCTGTTCACATCCTGCACCCTCGCAGTTTTGAGCAGACTTCTTTTCCTGTACACCTTGATCCCAGGCAAAACTTGCCTCGCTTTGCAGGAGCTGAAGACACTCTCCCAGTGGCCCTTGCACTTGGGGCTCAAGCTCCGACTGAGACTCTGTCCGTCAGACGCATGCATTGCAGCCTTCAGCTCATGGTACGAAGAAGGGAAGAGGAGTATCCTGGCTGGTGGTTGGCAGCGGCAGGGTCAACAGTGCTGTTTAGGAGCAGCAGCAGCATGTATGACTGGTGACTTCAGAGGGCAGGCTGTGGCGTCCAGCGTTATCCTCGCTAGATGGGCTCCGGCGCAAGAGTTTGGCTGCCGTCCTGGCTGCTGCCAGGCCCCATTTGTTCCTGCTCAGTTCCTAAGACTGGCTCTGTGGTCTGTGAAATACACAATATCCTTTTATTAAATGCTTTTTTTCTGCTTAAATCAACCACATCTGTTTCAGTTGTTTGCAACTATAAAACCCTGACGAATACAACTGGTGAGACAAGTTTTTCACTCTCATGGCTGGGACGGCCAGCTGTGTGCCGGTGTTCTCCATTTCAGCTTTTGGTAATAGAACTTGGATTTTAGCTGTACCCTCAGCAGCATCAGGTCCTGATCTTAAAAAGAAAGGGTGGATGTTAATTCTTTTGTTTGTATCTTTTCTGGGTCAGTTGATTGATTTTTCTTTTCATTATGTATTGTTGTTGTTTTTCAGCTTTTTTCCATGCCTGGTAATTTCTTTTTCTTTTTTTTTCTATTTTTTTAATTTAATTTTTTTTTAATTTAAATCCGAATTAGGTAGCATATGGTGCAACAATGATTTCAGGAGTCGATTCCTTTGTGCTCCTTAGCCATTTAGCCCATCCCCCCTCCCACAACCCCTCCAGTAACCCTCAGTTTGTTCTCCATATTTATGAGTCTTTTATGTTTTGTCCCCCTCCCTGTTTTTATATTATTTTTGTTTCCCTTCCCTTATGTCCATCTGTTTTGTCTCTTAAAGTCCTCATATGAGTGAAGTCATATGATGTTTGTCTTTCTCTAATTTTACAAATACCCTCCAGTTCCATCCACGTAGTTGCAGATGGCAAGATGTTATTCTTTTTGATTGCCGAGTAATACTTCATTGTGTGTGTGTGTGTGTGTGTGTGTACCACATCTTCTGTATCCATTCATCCATCGATGGACATTTGGGCTCTTTCCATACTTTGGCTATTGTTGATAGTGCTGCTATAAACATGGGGGTGCATGTGTCCCTTTGAAACAGCACACTTGTATCCCTTGGATAAATACCTAGTAGTGTAATTGCTGAGTCATAGGGTAGTTCTATTTTTAGTTTTTTGAGGAACCTCCATACTGTTTTCCAGAGTGGCTGCACCAGCTTGCATTCCCACCAACAATGCAAAAGAGATCCTCTTTCTCATCCTCGCCAACATCTGTTGTTGCCTGAGTTGTTAATGTTAGCCATTCTGACAGGGGTGAGGTGGTATCTCATTGTGGTTTTGATTTGTATTTCCCTGATGAGAGTGAAGTTGAGCATTTTTTCATGTGTCAGTTGGCCATCTGGATGTCTTCTTTGGAGAAGTGTCTATTCATGTCTTTTGCCCATTTCTTCACTGGATTATTTGTTTTTTGGGTGTTGAGTTTGATAAGTTCTTTATAGATTTTGGATACTTACCCTTTATCTGATATGTCCTTTGCAAATATCTTCTCCCATTCTGGCTGTTGTCTTTTAGTTTTACTGATTGTTTCCTTCGCTGTGCAGAAGATTTTATTTTGATGAGGTCACGGTAGTTTATTTTTGCTTTTGTTTCCCTTGCCTCCAGAGACGTGTTGAGTAAGAAGTTGCTGTGGCCAAGATCAAAAACGTTTTTACCTGCTTTCTCCTCGAGGATTTTGATGGCTTCCTGTCTTACGTTAGTTGGCCATATGTTTGTGGATCCATTTCTGGGTTCTCTATTCTGTTCCATTGATCTGAGTGTCTGTTCTTGTGCCAGTACCATACTGTCTTGATGATTACAGCTTTGTAATATAGCTTGAAGTCTGGGATTGTGATGCCTCCTGCTTTGGTTTTCTTTTTCAAGATTGCTTTGGCTATTCGGGGTCTTTTCTGGTTGCATACAAATTTTAGGATTATTTGCTCTAGCTCTGTGAAGAATGCTGGTGTTATTTTGATAGGGATTGCGTTGAATATGTAGATTGCTTTGGGTAGTATCGACATTTTAACAATATTTGTTCTTTCTATCCAGGAGCATGGAATCTTTTTCCATTTTTTTGTGCATGCCTGGGAATTTTTGATTGGATGTTAAATACTGTGAATTTTATCTTGTCAGATGCTGAATAACTTTGTATTCCTATAAACATTCTTGAGTTTTGTTATGGGGTTTGGTTAAGCTACTTGGTATATTAGTCTCCTGATGCCACTGTAACAAATTACCTCAAACTTACTGGCTTAAATATGTAGGCATATATTCTTTCACAGTTGTGGGGGCCCAAAGTCTGAATACAAAGTGTCAGGAGAGTATCTCCAGAGGATCTAAGAGAGAATCCTTTTCTTGCCTTTCCAGCTTCTGGTGGTACCCAACATTCCTCTGTCGTCACCATTCCAATCAGACTCTGTCCTCCCATTGCTTTCTTCTCTGTATAAATCTAGTCTCTCTTTGCCTTCTTCTTATAAGGACACTGAGATGGCATTTAGAGCCCACCTGGAGAATCCAGGTTGATCTCTTCATCTGAAGATTCTTAATGCTATCACATCTGTAAAGATACTTTTTCCAAATAAGGTAACATTGACAAGTCCAGGGATCAGGACTTGATATCTTTAGGCCACCCAAAGGTATGTAATGTAATGTAAATTCATCCCATTACATTTAGAAACAATCTGAGCCTTTTAGGCCTTATTTTAAGCTTTGGTAGGACCAGAGCAGTGTTTAATCTAGGGTTCAGTTTGCTTCACCACTGAGGCAAAAACCCGTGAGAATTCCACCTGATGGCCCACAAATTATAAGGTTTTCTACTCCGGCTAGTGGGAAGAGGAACGATTCCTGACTCTGTGAGCTCTCAAGAGTTGTCCTGCTAATACACTCAGGTGATTCTTTCACAGGCCTTGGCTGTTTTCCTCACATACATGCAGTCATCAATGCTCAGGTGAGACCCAGGGAGAGGAGAACCCTCCACGGATCTCCGGAGTGGTCTCTCTGTGCACCTTCCTCCTCTCCCATACTCTGCCTTGTGGATTCTAACTACTTGGGCTTCTGGGACTCCCAGCCCAATCCTCAACTCTGGATATCCCCTACCGGCACCATGGCCTGGGGCAACTCTAGGGTTCCCCTCATTTGTTTCCTGTCTCTCAGGGATCCCTGTCCTTTGTCACCTGATGTCCAATGTCTTGAAAACGATTGTTTAATGTGCTTTGTCAGTTTTTGTTGTTTTTGGGTAGAGACTACAAATCTAGTTTGTTGTTCCATCTTGGCTGGAAGTAGAAAGCCATGTTTTTTAAAACTAAAAATTACAACCGACTGTACCTTCCCTTCCCCTTTCTCTCATCTTGCTGACTAGAATGTGGGTGGTGGGAGGTGGATCAGCCATCAGGAACTATGAAGTAAGAGCTGAGATTGACAGAAACATGAGATAGAAGGGACGTGTGTGCCAGCCTCTCGCTGCCCACCCGGACGCTTACATAAAGAGATGTGCATTTCTATCTTGTTCAAGCCATCATAGTTTTAGATCTCTTTGGTTCTGTAGTTTGGTACCTATTTAATACAACTATCATTTATGAGATATCATAGTGTCATCTAGTTTTGCCCTTTCTGGTATAGTGATTTGAAAATTGATACAGTTCTTCATTGAATGGTGCCAGTGGGCCTCAACAGCAGTCTGATGTCACCTCCTCAAAACTAATTTCCCATGGGAATAAGTGAGTATACATGCATATATGTTAAGTAATAAACACATTTAAATATATATATTTAATAATTATATATATGTATATGTATATATATATGTATATATACATATACATATATATATATAAAAGCACAATAAATAACTTACTTAGTAGCATTTTATGACACCGACTTCTAATTCAGGGACCATAAAACTATGACCTGTGGGCTAAATCTGGCCCATCCCCTGGTTTTGTAGAGCCCACAGCTAAGAATGATCTTTACATTTTTATACAGTAGAAAAAAAAATCAAAAGAATTTCTTTGACAAGTGAAAATTTTACAGAGTTCATATTTTAGTGTCCATATGTAAAGTTTTATTAGAACACAGCCACACTCATTCATTTATGTATTATCTATGGCTGCTTCCATGCTTTAATGGCAGAGATGAATGGTTGTGACAGAGACTGTATGACATGCAAAATCCAACACATTTACTATCAGACCCTTGCAGAAAAAGTATAACAACCCCTATTTTAGTCCAAAACTCTAGATCTACCACTTAATAGGCATTTGGATGCCATTGTCATGTGACATAAAGACAATCTTCACTTGGAGCACCGGCAAATGATTAAAACAAAACAAAAAACAAAAACAAAACAAAACAAAAAAACAGGGCTGTAGGCACCATGCTCGCTTACAGTTCTGGCGCATGTAAACAACAGAGTGTTCACACAGTGCAGTCAACAGCTGGTGGGCGTGGCTATTCCTACCATGAGGAATTTCAAACCACCATGGAGCACACAGCCTAACCAAGGTTTTGTACTCACTCAGCCAAACAGATTTGGAATTAGACTATTCTTGAGGTTTCCCTTCATCTCTACCTCCATAAAAAAAGAGGGGCTTTATATTAAAAGTTTTTTTTCATTTATAAGTAATGCCTTGGAGTATTTCAAATCCTCAAAATTCAAATTGACCACGCAACCATACTGTAATGATAAATGTGTCCCTCTCTTTCACATGGAGAATTACCTCCTTTTATGTCTCATGCTTTATTCCATTGGCCAAAACTTTTGGAAAGCTGTGAACTAATGAGGAACTGTTCACTGTAGTACCAATTCCAGTAGGACCCTAAAAATCCCTAAACTGTATGATCTCTCAGGCTCTGTTCACATCTAAGGGAGGGGTAACATTTGTTCAAGCACCAACTTTTAGCAACTGGGGTACCCCAGAATTAAGAGGTGATGTTAATGCCATATGTGGTCTGGAATCTGAAGAAAAGCTAAATCCTGCCCTAAATCACCCACTTTTGAAAGCCTCCCTGAGAGAGACAGTATTTGGGTTTGGGTTCCATATGCAATGTAGAATCCAAGGAACTAGGATGAATCCATGGAAGCCTCCTTTTATTCCATAGAAGAGAAGCCTGAGGAGGTCTGTCTCTGTCAGTTTCTGCATCGAGGTCCAAAAGTGTTGGATTAAGGAAAGGCTCCATCCAGCAGAAGAAAAGAGGCCTTTGCTTTGACACCTACAAAATGAGCTAGCCTGGGCTTTCTACACAGGCACTCGGGCCAGGCTGAAGGGTGAGAAAGAGGCGACAGGTCTTCTCAGTTCCGAGGAGCAAACCCTATGCCACCTAACTCATCTTTCCCAGAAGTGGAAGAGGAAATGGGAGAGGGAGTTTAGTGCACCCACCTCTGCGACCCCTGGGCAAAGGGAGTTGACTGTGGTTTCAGAGAGAAAGAGGAGGAAGCAGAAGCCGCCCCCACCCCCACCCCCGCGTTGGGCACAGGGCCTTTATCTCAGCACACTGATGCCCCCAACAGGTGTAATGGCTGATAAATGTCCTTAAAACACCAACCACTGCAGAGGAGGGGGAGGAGTGTTGAACTCCCCCTAGAGGCCAGGGCCAAACACGTGCCAGAGACATCAAAGATTCTTCCATTCCTTCGAGGTGGTCTGACTGCATCCATTTAACAAGCAAGGAAACAGAGGCTTAAAGAGGCTAAGGATTTGAGGAAACAGTGTGATGCAGTGGAAAAAACATGGACTTTGGAGTCAAATCTGGGGAGACTTAGCCAGCCACTGACTATCTGATTTGGCTAAGTGACTCCAAAATGTTAATGTAAAAATACAGTGGAATCCTACTGCATATGCAAGACTAGCATAAGTCTGGCATATGGTAGGTGTGTGGTAATTTTAGTTATTATCCTTTCTTTGTTCAAGATCACAGGGTCAGTAGGCAGCAGGAGGAGGTGAAGTTCGAAGCCTAGTGCTCTCTCCTCAGTGAAGGCTTCCTCTCAGCTTCCCCTGAGCATAAAACCCAGTTTCCCACTTTGGAGGCTTTTCGCAGTTAAGCTGGTTGATCTTCATATCTTAGAAGCAGAAGATGGTTCCCAAACAACCCCTTTTTAGAGCTAGAGTCCCATCCCTTCCCCACAGCTTCTTCACTCTCACCTCCTGGGGAGTATAAACACCCCTCAGGGAGGGCTGGAACTAGAAGGCTGGCCAGTCTTGCCCTTTCCCAGTGATTTTTCAGGCTCACAAGGGAAACCCTTGAAGGGAATCCCTCTGGGCAGCAAAGTCCATCCCTTTTATGGACAGATTCTCCTGCCGCTGCATAGCAAACCCTGAGCAAATTTTTTGGCATGCAAAAGGCTACAGATCTTTTTGTCCGAAAGGCAAACATGCCTCTCTGATTCATAACAGCAGCTCAGTTTAAAGGTTTTCAAATCCCATTGAATGCCTCCTCTATCTAGATTTTTTCTCGGACTTAATGAATAGTAAGATGCTAAAGCCAAAAGGATCCCGTTATTTACAAAGCGATTTTGTGTAACTGGCTACCTCTAATCTAGGGTTTTTCAACCTAAGCATTATTGAAATTTTGGATAGGGCAATCCTTTGCATTGTGGAATGTTCAGCAGCCTCCCTGGTCTCCACCTATTACACACCAGTAGCAGCCCCCACACCGCTCCCCAACTTGTGACAATCCAAAATACCTCCAGACATTATTAAATGTCCCCTGGGAGACAAAAATGACTCCCACTGGAGAACTACCGCTCTAAACAGATCTAGTATGAGATTTCAAATGGATTTTGAGCCTGCAATTCTTAACTTCTTCTGCCATTCTGGACAACTCAAGTCATTAGTAAATCTAATGGGAATATTGGGGGTACCAAGTATGGGTAGATTAAAGGCTGCCGCGGGCGCCTGGGTGGCGCAGTCGGTTAAGCGGCCGACTTCAGCCAGGTCACGATCTCGCGGTCCGTGAGTTCGAGCCCCGCGTCAGGCTCTGGGCTGATGGCTCGGAGCCTGGAGCCTGTTTCCGATTCTGTGTCTCCCTCTCTCTCTGCCCCTCCCCCGTTCATGCTCTGTCTCTCTCTGTCCCAAAAATAAATAAAAAAACGTTGGAAAAAAAAAATTAAAAAAAAAAATAAATAAAGGCTGCCGCGAACAGTTGTGTACAGCCCAATACTGAGAGGCTCACCATCTTATTTCTGACTCAATGTCAAGACAAGATGACGTGGGTAGGGTGCTGAACTAAACTGACACTAAACAACCCATAAGATGAACAAACCTTTTCTAAAATATTAAAGTCCCAGGCCAAAATGCAGAAATTGCATAGAAACCTCAAGGTATCCCAAATGCACTTCACATGTGATCTCATTTAATTAATCCCTGGCACAACTAGACAAGGTAAGGATGTCATTCCTTTTTACAGCTGGAACCAAACCTTGAGCAGGTTAAGTAATTATCTAAGGTCAGTAAGCTGATAACTGGGAGAGATGGCCTTAATACTCAGGCCTGCAATACTTCGCAGGGGAGGGGGTGATAATATTAGAGATCAACCAGTGCTCGTGTTTGACCAAGGATTTGAATACAATTATCTTAACATATTATTTGGGTTGTAGATGGTAAAATTGGGACAGAGATCAATGTCGCCTTTTTTGTATAGCCATTTTCCCAGTCCTTTTAGGTCAGGCAGCTCAAACACAGGATTAGTCTTTTGGATTAAATACAACACCTTCCTCTCTAATCGTGGTCACTGATTCCCTCCTCCCTTGGTTAGATAGAATCCCGGTGCCCCTGAAGTCACTATGACCCCAGGCAGTTGCTAGTTCTCAGCCTGTTATCTCTAAATCCACAACAGCTGGAATCTTTGGCATCAACCTTTCTCTGGAAATTCAGCCCCAGCAGGTAACTGCGAGTCCCATTTCCTACGTTCAAGGAAAAGTCCACCTGTCCTTCCATTATTTGTCTTACAGAAAAAGCCACCCAACAGGCCCTGTGGATCCATGGAAATAAAAGTATGGAAAATAAAAAGGAAAAGAGGGCAGAGATGGAATAAAGAGCGGTAAAGGAGTAGGAAAAGCAAAAATACTGCAGAATACACAGTGCAGAGTAGGAAAGAAGAGACTGCTGAAATCAGAAGATCAGGAGAAAGAAAACAAAGAGAAAGAGAAAGGTCAAAAAGATGAGAAAGAGATAAAGAGAAACTTAACTGGAAGAAAGGAACAATAAATAGAACCTGCTCCAAGGCCATCTTCGTGACTGTTGACTTCTGGTTAGCTTTTAATCTGAACGCCACCTTTGAATAAATGGCAAAATGTCTGTGCACGACTCAGTAAAAACTTCTACCTATCAGAACGCAACCATTCTAGACTATTACATTAGCCAAAATGGTTTAGCTATACTCTATTTTGGGGAGAAAAATGGAAATAATCAGAATAAAAAGCTACTTTTAAGAAGTCGAAAGAAAAACCCACGTGGTAGATCTTCAGTATAGATTCACGTACTCGGTGCCGAATGGGATTCCCATCACAAGGTCCTGAGGCTGCCTTCCATAAATCATACTAGACAAGTGGCCTCACAGCTATAAAATCTCACCTACATGATCAAAAAAATTCTTTAAACAATTGATCCAAAATCCATAAAAATGTAATAGCTACCATGTATTAATCATTTATAATTGTTCCTGCAGCAATGCTGTAAGGTGAGAACCATTAACCCCATTAGGGATAGAGACATTATGGCCAAGAGGGTCGAGTAACTTGTCCAAGCTCACACAGCTAGTCAATGGGATTGGCTGGAGACCTCTCAGTCATTCCCCCAAGCCACACCTATACCTCATCACATGCGCGCGCGCGCGCGCGCGCACACACACACACACACACACACACACACACACAGTCACACAGTCATGCACTGCCATCTGGTTGTATTCAATGCACACTTTTTGCTACAGTAGACCAGTAAACCCAGAAATTTTTAGTTTTTTTATCCACAAAAGCTGAAACAAAATCATGCTTTGTGCTCAGTTGATAGAATTATAGAATTCCAGGCAGGGACACCAGGATCATAAAGTCCCCCTCTTTTTTTTTTTTTTTTTTTTTTGCAGATGAACTTCACCAGGCTCAGTGAATTGAAAGGTCCTAAGTCACAGCGTTAGTTGCTACAGTTAACTAGAAAATTAAATTAACACCCAATCTTCATTCTTGAAAATGCCCTATTCCTGTGGGTTTCCTTCTGCCCCTGAGGGCACGTTCTTCTCCCCCAGAGGGCTGCTTTGTTGCTCGCACACCAACTGTGGGGCCTATAGAGCCTCCCCAGCATGCCATTTTGCCTCCCTCCAGTGGTGGGGGCACAGGAGGAACAGCACCCTGTTGAGGTGCAGGTAGGGAGGAGACCCAGGAGGCCTATTTGGCAGACCACGACTTTGCTAAGAAGCTATGTGGCAAAAACTAAATCGGCACTTCCCAACTCTTTGCTTGATACTATTACTTTTATAATCTATGGCTCCCTTTAAATACAGTGTAACATAACAGGCTTATAATTCAAAACACATTTGTACAAAATGTAAAATCCTTACTGTACAAGCCCATGAATGTAAGAAGCAATGTTCCCTTCAGGCCTCCTATCGAAAGCAGACAACACTTCTTCAAACAATGTGACATTTTTTTGTCTGCTTGCTTTCATGCTCTGCAACATCCACTAACTGTTGTTTTCCTATCGATCAACTGTTAGGTTTCACATGGGTCCTCTTGCTGGTATGTGAGTGCA
Organism: Panthera uncia; assembly: GCF_023721935.1. NCBI lineage: Eukaryota > Metazoa > Chordata > Mammalia > Carnivora > Felidae > Panthera > Panthera uncia. Next base: position 144,823,133 of record NC_064816.1, on the reverse strand, counting down.
CGTTAAGCACTTGTTTTCTTTCAGGACAGACATTCCCTGCTGTGCTTTTCCTGGATTTGGGCTATTTTTATTATTTACTTTATGTTGCCATGGAGACGGGGAGATCACAGATGTTAAGAGTTGGAATCCAGGGCCACAGGAGACATTTATCATTGTACTTTGTATGAAGTGGGCTCTTGGTCCCTATTTCTGCAGAGCCTAGTGTTTATTTTATAAAAGAGTTACTAATGAGAACTCAAGCCTAATGAATAATATGAAACTCTGCTTCACCTCCATGGCACATGTTTTCTACAACAGTAAGTGATCTCATAAGAGAGCAAGGTGGGGCTCATGAAAATATATATAGAGATTAGCAGCTGTCAGTTCTTCCCCTTGTAGGAAACAGAATGATGCATCAGAACAAGGGAGTCATTCATCATTTTTTCCCAGCCCCCTGAAGAAGAGAAACTTTCCCAAATTATTTTATCCATGCTCTGCAAGGAAACAAAGAACGAGGGGGCTCACCAGCATGCCGCCATCATCACTGACAAATGTTTGCAGAATATCAGTGAGCAAAGTGTGAGTCTGAACAAAACAAAATATGGCGGACAATGCTTATGAGGCCACATGCTAAAACCATATTGTTTGGCTACTACCCAAAGTGGGGGTTAAAAGAAACAGCAGCCTTTTATTATTTCCAAGGCTGTTTGTGGCTCAAAGCACAACTGAATTGAGAAGAGATAAAAACAAGGGCACAAAAACTCACTGCAGGTATCTTTGATGACTTGGACTTTGAACAAGTACCTTATGGAGTTCACTCCCCTAAAGGCCGGCCAAGGTAACTGGTGGTTGCTGTTGCTCTGTCCAAACCAGACTGGGGCCCTTAACAGTTTCCTTCTGCACACAGGAAGGCCATTGGTGCCAAAACAAAACTAAGCAGACAAACACCCAATGGTGACAAAAGACTGCCCACATCACAATAATCCAGTGCTTTGAGAAATCTCTCCTATCTGCTCTCTGCAAGCACGAAGGCCTTGATATCCTTCTTCATCTCACTTTTTTCAGGGGACTCTGATGAATGCCCCATTTGCTTGCTTATTTGACTATTGCCTCCTTCCAGGCCTTACTCTGGGTACTATCTTTCAGATTCTCTGTGGATCTTCACAATTCCCCTTCATCAAGCCCATAATCCCCTGCTAACCTGAACCCTAGTTGTAGGGACCTTACCCCAACATTTGCACTAAAAGGTATTTGGACATTTTTCATCCTTTCTGTCACTTCTCTTTCTATTTTCTTGCATATTCACTCTCTTCACCTCTCCCCTTCCTTCTAGTTTAAAGCTCACATTTTCTCTTTAAACAATCATTTTTTCCTTTCCCAGTGGCCTTTATAATTTAGTTTTAAAATTAACATTTCTTTTTTTTAATTTTTTTAATGTTTTTATTTATTTTTGAGACAGAGAGAGACAGAGCATGAGCAGGGGAGGGGCAGAGAGACAGGGAGACACAGAATCCAAAGCAGGCTCCAGGCTCTGAGTTGTCAGCACAGAGCCCGACACGGGGCTCAAACTTACAGACTGTGAGATCATGACCTGAGCCGAAGTCGGATGTTTAACCCACTGAGCCACCCAGGCACCCCCAAAATTAACATTTCTATAACTAAAATGTTTCAAGAGGCAATAGTGGCAGAAAGAACATTGAACTAGTCTCAAGCTTCAGTTCTAACATTTATGAGTTGTAAGATATTGGAGAAAATACTTAATGTCCCGAAACCTCAGTTTCCTCATTTGAAAAATGAGGATAACAGTCTATACTTTAAGAGCTGTTGTGAGGCTAGCATGGGTGAAAACCCCTGATAGGTTCTCACTAAAAGGTGATTCATTTGTTCAACTTAAAGATTCATTTGGTAAGTGTTATTGATTTATGTAATGGTGATGATGTTTTCATAACATAAAAAAATCTAGCTACAGGTGTCAAGAACGATGAAAGGTCTGAGGTTTTACCCTTCCTGCAAACTAGCAAGTTAACATGCTGCAGGTGCATGAATGCTGGCAGAAGACATAAGACTCCTGGGTCAGAGACAAAGGACTTCGTTATTCACAGCAATATTAGTCGTCAAAATGTTTTGGCATTTTTCTTGTACCAGTTTCCTGAACCACAGTCCCCACACAGCAACATGAAGAGGGCCAGGTGACACCTGCACCCACAATCAGTTGTTAGAGGAGGAGAGCCCTGAGCTTAGGGCACCTGGACATTGTACAGTGGTAAGTAGAGCATGCCTGCTCTTTGCTCCAGGAGAAGATACAGTATCTTCCAAGGCTATTTACTATATGAACATCCTTGAAAAGATAGTCTAGAAGAAACCCTGTGCCTCCTCTTGCAGGACATCCACAAATGCAAGAGACCTGGAGAATTGTCTCCCAACAAGACCATATTGTTTGTCAAGCATTAGCATAATCCTGGCAACAAATGATCAGAATGCTTGAAATCTGAATGCAAGTTCAAGTCTGTTAGGTCCATCTGCATTGTAACAGAATCGATATTAAGGGATAAGATTAATCTAATTGCGACATAAATTCGAATAGCAATTTACTATGATTTAAGATTTATACCTTCTTAAGTACAAGACAAGTGTTACAGACTGTATTTGGCCACTTAGCTCTTATTTTAAATATATTGTTATATTAAATTATCCTTCCTTTCCCATAATATATAAATATATAATTTATAGCAGTATAGTATAGGACTTATGAACTCAGGCTCAGGAGTCAGCCCACCTAAGGTACAAATCTCAACATAACCATAAAGTCACCTTGGGCAAATTATTTAACTTCTTTGTGCTTTATTTCTGCTTCAGAAAAATGGAGATAGTAACAGTGTTTACTTCATAAGACTGATGAGTGGATAAAATGTTATAATCCATGTAAGGTGCTTAGAATAGTGTCAGGCTTAAAATAAGTGTTAACTATTTTTAATGGTGAATATTCACACTAATCCTTTGGATATAGTGTTCTTCCCTAAGTGGAAGACTTTTAACAATGTATCCAGTCTTGAACCCAGGATTTCATAATAAAGCCACAGGCACTTATAAGCAAAACTACTCTCCCACTTTTCTACTTCTTACCACTAACCAACTCTAGTATGGTTCTGTGTAAATAAGAAGAAAGATAAATTGGCACCAAATAAAATGTCCCCCTTCTCTGAGAATTCATACAGTTAGTATCAAGGGTTTTTTTTCTTATTCCAAGAAAAACGTTCCTGTATTAACTTCGTGCATGTACTAAAGAGTAGATGAAGAGAATTACACGTATAGATTCTTATCTAGAAATAATCTGAGTTCTTATTTTCTTTTTGTTTTAGCTGTCGCCCAAACAGGCCATTTAATGACTAAATTGGTAGAATCCCAAATAGAAATCTCTCTCTGGTTTTTTTTTTTAGTCTTTTAAAAAAAATTCTCGAATTCTCCAGAGGCAATCAGCAGAAGAAATCCTGAGGCTCAAAGAAAATGTTTTTCAATCCACTAAACACATACTATCCCTGGTTGTAATTATCTGTGCCCTCTTTCCCTTGGAGCTGGAAGGGCCTTTGCAATCAGGGCATCAAACCGCTTGCCTTGCGGACCAAGAAACCGAGCCAGCTGAGGCAGGAGAATCCCCCAGTCAGCGAGTGGCCAAGTTAGAAGCTGGGTTCCAGGGCTGTCTGATGCTCCCAGTCAGACCTTTCCTTTTGCTTCACCGCTTTCCATCCACTTCCTCTTTCTTCATTCTTGGACCAAAACAGGTACATTTAGTTGGTATTGCGTGACGTGTGTCGAATGAGATGTGTTGAGCGGAAATGAAAAGAGTTTCATTTTAGTTGCTAGTGCTTTGTCTGCAGATTTGAGCGGGGTTAACGACATTACTCTCATTTCCCCATTGGGCTCTCTTTCAGCTTATTAAAACCACCGTGACCTTACGGCGGTGGCACTATTCTGTTTGACACCGTAATGGTAGATACATGACATTATATGTTTGTCAAAACCCACAGGGGCGCCTGGGTGGCTTGGTCGGTTGAGCGTCTGACTTCGGCTCAGGTCATGATCTCACGGTCCGTGAGTTTGAGCCCTGCGTCGGGCTCTGTGCTGACAGCTCAGAGCCTGGAGCCTGTTTCGGATTCTGTGTCTCCCTCTCTCTCTGCCCCTCCCCCGTTCATGCTCTGTCTCGCTCTGTCTCAAAAATAAAAAAAATTTAAAAACGTTAAAAGAAATTAAAAAAAAAAACAAAACCCACAGAAGGTACAACACAAAGAGTGACCCCTGACATAGACCATGGACCTTACTTACTAGTAGTGTATTGATGTCCGTTGATCAGTTCTAACACATGCACCGCACTAAAGCAACGTGTTAATATTAGGGGACATTGTTGAAGGGTGGAGGAAAGAGCATATAGGAACTCTGTAGTCCTGCTCAGTTTTTCCGTAAACCTAAAGTTGCTTTTAAAAATAGAATTTATTATACGTACATATTTTTAAAAACTATAGTGGTCTAACCTTGTCATATTTGAGAGAGAGCATGGTAACAGAGTTTCTTAACCAACAACAATAATCACAAATAAACACCAGCGATTTTTGGCATGGGTCTTTGGTATAAAAAAGTAAGTTCTAGAACTTATTATTAATCTGGTTCATATAAAACATGAAAGTTCACAATGTAAACAGTATTTACGAATAAAATCGACAATTTGCATGGGGCTATTCAATAGTTGGTGCATTTATCAGTAGCTAGTGCACATCCACTTAGGGTACCGTGAACACGTAAATTAACTTTGGTCATGGTTTTGAGATGAACTATTCCTTCTGACTCTTTCCCCTGCCATTGTTTTAATACTGCTCCTACAACCAGCTTATGTTTTTGCCAATTTATTTGATGGTGTGTTAAAAACTGATCTAAACACCTAAAAATTTCTTCTGCTGTGCACATGTCAAAAATTTTAGAAAGTAATAAATCTTTTTCATATTTGTCTACATGAACTTCTAATACAAAAGCAAACAGATTCTCGTTCACCAGATCTATAAAGATTTCATAAAATCTCAGCCTCTGAATCACTCCGTCAAGCACACTGGGTGATAATTCTTGTATTCCACACTACATACACTTGTCAGACAATGGTAGTGGTTGAAATTTTGGAGTGTGTGTGGTTGAATTTTTATAGTAGCCAGTTGCATTGTTAATAACAGAACATTTAACAATGTTTTCCCTGGTGGAACATTCCATTCTCTCTCATAGAGCACATCTTCTTTGAATGATGCCGCCTATGAATTTTCATTGTCAGATTTAATTTTAGTTCATATTCAGTTTTCTAGGAACAGTAATCTCAAGACTGTAAGAGGTAAGATGTCAATAGCCTTATTTTTATTCTCACTATATTCTGTTTCAAGATGCCACTGTAGCTTGGCAGGAGTCAAAGAACTATTTTGCAAATTTTTACCGCATGAAGTACGTCCAGTAACTTTTAGCACCATAAAAGGTGAACCCCAGTGACAAATAATTATTACCATTCTTCTTGCCTGCAAGACTTTACGAGAGAGTTTTCCACACATGGCCTTTGTTTTCTGGGCAGGTGGCTCATCTGGTCAGCCTTGTCTTTATCATCTTGATTCTTTTCTTATTATAAGTATGGTGCTTATATATTATTTCATCCCATGAAGGGAGGAGATAAATGTAAATATAAACATAAATTATCTCTCACACACATATACATGTGTATAACATGTATTAATGTGAAGGTCAGAAGCACAGAAAGCCTAATTCACGAAAATTACCACAACATGGTACCATCGTAACGCACAACTGATTTCTACCCCATGGGGAGAGCACGTGCTGAGCATATGCACCCACGCTTTGCCCAGCATTTAATGGAGCGTGATCCCCCCCTTGTAAATGGGGGGGGGGCATACACTTGCAATAATTTACCCTACGGGACATGCACAGGCCTGAATTCAGGAACAGATCAGGGCAGAGCCACGGACTCTGTTCAAAGGCACATCTATAAGACATTCAAATATACACACAGAGATGTCAAGAGAAATGCTATTTCCAGTTCTAAACTAAACCAAGCTCACCCAGCAGTTCAAGTCACTGTAGTGGTGGTCTCTAATATGTTAAAATCTGGTGCATGTCAAATTAGAGTATGTGTTTATTATCATAGTTTCTTTTTTAAATAGCTGAAGTATATATATTCGGGAACAAAGCTAGAGTTCTATACTTACGGAATCTTTGCAGCAAGGCATATAACATGTGACAATGCAAGGATGGAACTGAGCCAGACAATCAGAAAAATGCAGCCCCCTCCCCTCACTAGGCAAGCATGGGACCACAGCTGGTACCAGCATGTGGAGATGCAAAGAGGAGACGGCCTGAGAAAAGGGGCAGCTAGGACGGAGTGAGATCTCTGGAGAATCTTCTCTGAGTGAGAAGTGGACAGAGACTGGAAGAGGAGGGGCTGGAAAGGCCCTGCCAGAGGAGGGAAAGTCGGCCGAGAGAGGAAGGAAGACGTTGACTATCCACACATCTCCATGGTTGTGTGGTACCATGTAACTGGGCTGGAACTTCTGCCAAAGCAGCCCTCTCCGGTTCAACACACTTCTCTCTGCTCTTTGGACTCATCTGAAATCTCTCTGTTCCCACTTCCTTTCTTCACTTTATTAGCTTGGGTGCGTGTTTCCCAAACTAGTGTTCTGTGGACCATCATTCCGTAGGTGGAAAAAAATTCCACCTGGGGTTATGATTAAGTTACACTAAATTCAGGGGGTTTCTTTCCTGCAGGATATCAAGCCTTTACTATGCTAATGTTGCTTGAGAATTTCGAAGGGAGGATAAAATAAGTCATGTTCCCCATACTCATTCTATTAAAAGAAACAATTCTTCCTAGAGGACCTGCAAATATCTCCCAAAACTCTTGTTCCACAAAATATGGTCAGGGAAATATCACATCCCCTGGAGGCCTCTGCTCTCAGGCACGTGTACAGTATATCATTCACAGTCCTCTCCACAGTCCCGGGGGAACTGGATGTTGGGATGCCAATCACATTGTCGGCCAAAAGTAGGATTGTCTACTATTGTTGTTTTCCAGGTGAGAATGAGTAAGACCTAGGTCAGGTAAGTTTGGATTAGAATGGAAACTGACAATTCGGTGTAGGTCCTGGGCAGACATTAAGTAGAACTTCCAAAGAGCGTTACGGTTGTACCAAGACAGATCGCAGACTCAGTATTCTAAAAAGAAGGTATTGCTGGCTAGACCTCCAAGTGACAGAGATGAAAGAGGTGTTTGATGTAGCAAAAGGTTTGGGGGAAAATGGTGAGAGATTTGTGCTTGTTGCTTGATTTTAAAGCCTGCGGGAAAGGAATGCTTTGGGCAGTGGGTCAAGGATTAAAAAGAGAAAGGGAAATTAGAGCAGTCTTGCCTTGAGACTTCCTTGCAGATTGCATTTTCCCTCTTTTTTTCCTGCCTACCCTCCTTTCTCTCCTCCCTTCCTCTTTCTTTCCTTCCTCCCTCCCTCCCTTCTTTCTCCTTTTGAATCTGGTAATACCCCAGAGCTGTGTTAAGGATACAAAGATAAAGAGCCCATGGTTCCTGCTCTGAATGTGTCTGACAATCCTCTCTCTCTGCCCTCCTTCACTGACTTTACCTGAACACCCACCTCCATTTTACCTTTCTCTATGTTTTGTATACTTTATATAATAGCTTGTATTAATTAAGGTTCCTCAGAGAACCAATAGGATACGCACACACATATGCATACATATGTGTGTGCATGTGCATGTATATATTATCAATAAACCAATAATATATATACACATATATAAGTGTGTATGCATGTATATACACATACATACATATACATACATATATATATATACACATACATATATGTATGTGTATGTATATATATATATATATATATATATATATATATATATTCCCCCCCCCCCCCTTTTGAGAGAGTGAGATTTTTAGGAATTGGGTCATGTGATTAGGGGCTGGTAAGTCCAAAATCTGCAAGGCAAACTGGGGACCCAGGAAAGAATCAATGTTGAAGCTCCTGTCTGGAGGCAGAATTCCCCCTTCCTTAGGGGAGGTCAGTCTTTTTTCTCTTAAGGCCTTCAATCGATTGGATGAGGCCCACCCCACCACTCAAAGTCTACTGATTCAAATGCTAATCACGTCTGAAAAATACCTTCACAGTGCCATCTAGACTGGTGTTTAGATGACCAAGTATCTGATTACTTTGGCTTAACCTACTTGACACATAAAATTTACCATCAAATACCACTTTCTACCACCATCGCCAAGATCCTCCCTAGATTCTTTCTTCTTGTGATCCTTCTCTGTATCTTATCCCACCTTGTTCTCCCATCAAATGTTCCCCACCTTCATGGAACACTGGGGCAATAATGAGAATGGCTAACATCTACTGAGCGCTTACCGTTTGACACACACTGTGCCAAGCTTTGCGTAAATGCTTACTTAGTTCTCACAACAATCCTCTTATCCACAGAGGCTGGACACCTTACCCAAGGTCCTACGGCTGGTGCATTGTGAGGCAGGGATTCAAGTCCAGTCGGCCTGACACCAGAGCATATGGCATTAACTCCTGGCTAGGCTGCCTCTCTTAATATGCAAGATGGCCACAACCAAAGGCAACCTTTCCTCTTCCGACCCTCCCAGGGGCATTTCCAGATTGTCAAGGTCCTCAGGAATTAGAGGCCGGTGCTGCCTATTCTGCTGAACCCCATGGAAAGCACAGGGAGCATGATTGTGGGCAGAGCAGAGGATGCCAGCTGGTGTCTCCGTGGGATGCCCTCACCGGACCCACGAAGGGCTCGCTGAACCCTGTGGCCAGACCATACCCAGCCCCACTGCAATGGGCTATTCTCCAACCACTTATAATCATCCAGTAGGAGAATGTTAAATGACATGGGCAAACGTTCATGATAAACTAAATCGAAAAGCCACTTCCTAGCATTTTGTAAATATGAGCTCATTCAGAGTGTTTATCACACGTTATCCTTATGTGATATATAAATGTAGGTGAATATATGCATGTAGATATATAGAAGAAAGACTAAAAAGATAAGCTGACAATGAAGGATGATTATTGGTGATTTTTTATTTTATCTTTTAGGCTCTCTTGCATTTTCTAAATTTTCTACACATAAACCTACTTTATAGAGATGTACAAAATCTTATACTTTTATGATTAAAAACCAGGGCAACTATGAAGACGTTTAGATATTTAACTCTTTCTGGGCAATTTAATCGTTTGCGAATCTATTTTTAAAAGACTAAATCCTACAAATATTGGGCTCAGATCCATATTGAGATTATTGGTTACAGATAAGGTGTCAGCTCCTAAAGAGATAAGGTGCTTTGCGCAGGAGGGAGCTTCAGCTCTCCCAAGAGGAACCTAATCCAAGAAAGGTGTTTGGCCTAATGACAAGAATTTTCATTGCAAAGGTATTTTCCATTCTTTAATCAGAGCCTAATCCAAAAGGAACTTCAGATGCCCATCATGGTACTTTCCATTTAGATCTCTACCTCCCTCTCATTTTAGGTTCAATAACATTCCTGTGCTTTGCAAATGGCAAAGAAAAAGCCAGGATTGTGGAAGTCTTTGTCAGATTGTAACCCGTTTTATTAATCCCTCCAATTATAATAGTGTGACTAGATTTTTAACTAACAGTCCAGGACTAATGCGGCAAATGAGAACTGTCTACTTTGGGAAGACAAAAACTTATTCCAACTGATTTCTGTGAATCCAAACATTTTTGGAAACCTTTGGAAATCCTCACTTCCATAGACTGTGGATATCCCTTTACATGACAATACTAAGTAATTATACCACGTATCATGCTATTTATACATTATCCCATTCATCCTCCCAACATCCTCGGTACTTTACATTTCTTCCACGGCATGAAGAAACCAGGGCCCTGAACTGTAAATTACTTGCCAAGAACGTACAGCTGGCCAATAAGAAGGGAGAACTTCTGGCTTCACATAAAGTGTTCTTTCCACCTCACAACATCTACTTCCTGACTACATGCCCATCTAATCTCTTGCAACCATCCTAAAAATCACTCTTTTTTATTGATTGGTTGGTTTAAAGACTTGCCAAGTCCATATTGGACTTTACAACACTTCAGTTCCCAAAGGTCACTGATGGGTCTCTGTGTTGGGTCATAGAAAGTGATGTGCACGCTTCAACTAACTCACTTGTTTCTACTCCCCCAAACACAATAAAAAAAAATAGCTCTCCCATTTTATGAGGTTTCCATGTTCAAGAAAAAATATTGGGTGTGCGACACACACGTGTTATATCATTCAGTACTCACTACAACTCTCTGAATGGGTGTTATCTGCCCAGATTCACAGATAAGAAATCTGATGCTTGGCAAAGCACTCCTCAACAAATAAAAGCATGACATTACTTTCATAATTACTTGAACATGTCCCCATGGCACTGATCATATACTGCAGTGTAGTAAGACTCATTTCTGGAATGGGTCTCCAGGGTCCGCCTCTATTGAAATGCACTGGGGAGGAGGTTCTATGGGTCCTCAGTGTTAAATTGCCATAGGTTCAGCACCTCTGCCTGCTTATTAGCAGTAGGATCTCTTTTCTCTTTAATTTTTTTAATGTTTATTTTTGAAAGAGAAAGAGACAGAGCGTTGAGTGGGGGAGGGGCAAAGAGAGAGGGAGGCACAGAATGGGAAGCAAGCTCCAGGCTCCAAGGTGTCAGCACAGAGCTTGATGCAGGGCCTGAACCCATAAACCATGAGATCATGACCTGAGCCCAAGTCGGACGCTCAACTGACTGAGCCACCCAGGCACCTCTTTGCTAGGTAGTTACCCCTGCAGTTCAGGTATATCCCAAGGCCCTTAGATCCCTGGCCACATTCAAAGAAACACCAGACATTATTTACTGAGGTGACCCAGGAAATGTACCTGTTATTTACAAAATGCTGCTGAATGGGTTTGCAGAAAAAGTCAAATGGCTCCTTGAAGTCTGCAACACTGCATCAAAAAGGTCTCTGCAGAAACACTACTCTGGTAGGTTCTTGGTTGTAAATATTTAAAAGTCCAAGCACACAGAATGCCAAATTTGTCTGTCGGCTCGGCAAACAAAACTACCTATTATTTTTCCATTCAGTACTTCACATTTCCTAATTTATACATGGCCCAAATCGAGCTGTTCCTGCCTTATACAGTGGTTTGCCTGCTCCCTGGGGTGACCTGGAGTGAGTCAGCTGTCAAGAAGACTGATATTTTTATGTGCAGTTTGTTCTCAGTCCTTGACCTCAGGGAAACTGCTTTTGCGAGAGGTTAGGGCTCTGCCGAGGCTGCAGGGGAGGTGGGTGGGGTGAAGGGGCAGCTGCTTCTGGAACAAGCCCATCCAAGGCACCTGTGAAGAGTAAGGGTCTCCTTTCTCAGGAAGACTTTCCCCTCTTCCTGGTAACACCTGAGGCCACGCGTCCCCCAGGGTTTCTGCATTCTGGGGGCAGTAGGCGAAAGGGAGTCAAATCTACTTTTCCTGAAGCTTTGAGAACTGTCTGGCTCTTTCTCACCCACATTCTTCCTCATGCTTCCTCGCTAGCTCCCTGAGCACAGTGACCTAACAGAGGAAGCAATGCGGGCACCCTACTGCTTCCCTGCATTGAACAGGGAAGGAAGGAAGGAAGCATAGCAAAAAGAAATCACTGATCCTCGCTTGTAAGCAAGGGGGTGGACCACACCCGTGGTTCTAAAACCTAAGTTAAAACTCGCCTGAAGAGCTGGTTAAACTGTAGACTCCTGGGCCCCACTCCCAGCGATTCTGGTTCATTAGCTCCAATTCCCCTGGGGATGACTTCCAGACTGGTGACTGGGGTAACCGTGGTGATCACCTTGTCCACCCCAGACGATACATGCTAGGTCTTACACCGCACCAATGCCCTCTACTCCCAGCGAGGGGCCAAACGTCCAGTGTTCATCAAACCCTTAGCCAATCACTGCCTCACTGCTGTCAGATGTAACCTCGGCTTCCTGGCCAAATTCCCGACCACAGTCTTCTTCAGTAACAACAGCTCAAAGTTTCTTCCTCTGCAGCCAGGGCACCCCAACGGCAAGGCAAAGAGAAAGAAGAAAAGTTGATTTTCAGCTGAGTGAAAAGGCTCTTTGAGCCATCTGTCTCCCACCAATGCCTCTCCCCCCACCCCACGACCATCCCCTCCTCCAATTGGCATGTTTGCCATTTCTTTTTTTTTAAAGTTTATTTATTTATTATTTTTGAGAGAGAGAGAGCACATGCACACCTGGGCGAGGGGCAGAGAGAGAGAGAGAGAGAGAGAGAGAGAAGACCCTAAGCAGGCTCTGCACTGTCAGAGAAAAGCCCGACAAGGGGTGGGGCTCAAAATCACCAACCATGAGATCATGACCTGAGCTGAAATCAATAGCAGGACGCTTAACCGACTGAGCCACCCAGGGGCCCCTCATTTGCCATTTCTTAGGTTTTTAAATAAATAGAAGCACAACCATATGAGGGCTAAGCAGCACCTATTTTCTACGTCCTTACTTCCCAGGTAAGGAAAGTAACGAACAGTTTAACGGTCTTGCCCAAGGTCATAGAGCCAGCAGGGGCAACAGTGGGCTGTGAACCCACGCAGTCTGGTTCCAGCACCTGTGCCTGAAACCAGCGTGTTCTACAATACGTAGACTTAATAAGAAACTGTACTAAGAGTGCAAGCCAGGTTGGTAGAGCTATGTTGAGAAAGATCCACACAGAGTCTGGGGGCGAGGCTATCCTCCTGCCGTTCTTGGGGTTTTGTTCATTTGTCAGTTTGTGGGCCCTGCCACCTTCTGCCTTGGCAATTTTGGAACACCGATTACACGGGCAAGGGGATTAAAACCCAAATTGTTGGTTATTTGGCTTCTGTCCCTTCATTCTTTTCTGTTACTCTCAAGAAGAGGCGGGCAGCGTGGGCGGGACAGGGAGCCCCAGCGGCATCAGCAGCGTGGTTCCACTTCGAGGTCTGTCTCCTCCTAACTGTATTGGGTGCGGAGCATAGACCTTCCCTTCTCCGGGCACCATTCCTTCACCTGTAAATTGGGGAGAGAATTGCTCAAGATGTTTCCGAGACTACTTCCCAGTGCCAAGATTCGATGTGTGTCCCGCTGATGGGCTGGTAGGGGTATTTGTGCAGATCTCTGTGCAGTTGAGGTTGATGGTAAATGTCTTTGTCACTTGCATTTCTATTGACTGGTTTTGTGTTGATTCATACCTTCACCCTTATGAATGGGGAGACCCTTTACAGCCCTTGTGACTCCTCAGGTTCTGGAACAGCATTTTGCCAATGCCGGGTATCTAGTAAATATTGCTGAGTGGCTGTGCGCAGGGCCAGAGTCAGCTGGGGACCCCCAGATGCATGATAAGCCTGCCTGTCTGCAGAGCTCATCCCTCTCTCTTCCTATCCAGGAAGCCACCTGAGAGTTAGGGGGCTCAAGGATTCAACAATAGTTCTGAGTGACCCTGTGACCCTGTCATCTCACGGTGATGAGACAAGAAGACAGTCTATCTCGCTGACTCTTGGGAGGCAGCTCCTCCTGGCTCACACAGATATCGGGCCGCAGGCAAAGTATCGGTCATTTTGCTTCTTGCTTGGGTTGTCTGAGGCACTTCAGGGTTTCCTCGATAAAACAAAAAGTGTTCAATTTCTTGAAAGTACCTGCCCCACCCCTGTCCCTACGGGTGACAAACAATGCCTTCAGCACCAACAGTAGTCAATTCCATCTCTTCTCTAATGTCCATATTTCCCATCTTCCATATTTTTCCATCCTGGTTTCATAAAGCTGCCAAAGAGTCTCCACCATGATGTTCAGCAATGACTATGTGAGAGCAGATGGGCACGAATTGCCACATAGGAGAGACTGTGGTCAGACATTTCATCTTCCTGGGTGGATGGCATAACATTCAGCCTTGTGAAAGTGAAACACCCATCCTCCTGGAATGTTCTGGAAGCTGTGCTGAGGCACAGGGCTGTTCTAAGCCGGTCTCAGAACTTTGGATCTCTGGTGTCTAATTCCGTGGTGAGAATGTGGGCTAAATGCTTTGATGTCTGGATGGGCCAGCGAGCGTGGTTTAATTCAGTGGCCCAAACCCTGCCACTGGCTCCAACACACAGTGAATTTCAGTGTAATTATTCAAAAGGAAAACCAAAAAGAGAGTTTGTGCCTTAACCTCTCGCAAGCTATTGTACTACCCCAATGCAATTTGAAACGCTAATATTGATTCAGTAAAGAAATGGGTGAGGGAAGAGTTAGGAAGGTCAGTGACAAAAGCTTAGTCCGTATGGAACCCCTTAACTCATTTGCTCCAAAGGAAGGCACGTTCCTACTTCTGTGCTTTCATTATGCTCATGTCCAGGTAAAATTCTGTTTCAACACTTTATAAAAAATGCATAAAATTTGAGTGCTCAAATTGCAAAGGGAGGCAGGGTTGGAAGTAGAATGCACTGTAAATACACAAGCTTTCTGCATACCCCAGCTGTTTTCATATCTCCTGTGTAGCAGTTCTCTGTCGACCTGTTGCGACATGCTTTCCCAAAGAGTTGTCTTGGTCCGTTCAGGCTGCAATTACAAAATGCCAGAGACGAGGTGGCTAGGAAACAACAGAAATTTATTCCTCACAGTTCTGGAGGCTGGAAAGTCCATGATCAAGGTGCCAGCAAATTCAGTATCGGGTGAGAGCCCACTTCCTGTTCATAGATGGCTGTCTTTTTGCTGTGTCCTCCCATGACAGAAGGGGTGAGAAGGTCTCTGAGGCCTCTTTTATAAGGGCACTGATCCCATTCTTGAAGGCTCCACCCTCGTGACCTAATCACCTTCCAAAGGTCCTACCTCCCAACACCATCACACTGAAGATTAGGATTTAACATATGAAGTTGGTGGGGACGCAAACATCTCAGTCTATAGCAAGAGTCATTTAGATCAACAAACTAATTATGTTCCTCTTTTAGCTAGAAAACTTTTCTTTCTCATGAAAGTAACCAACTGATAGTATTTACCTTACAAGAGGAGAAATAGATCAGAGTCCGGGGCAGTATGCCTGACCTCAGAGCTCTTGTCTCCAGAAGGCATCCATTCCCTTTACTCCTTTATCACTTTTCTTGCCCCAAATCCCACTAACACACATAAACCCCCAAGTAATTCAGCCACACCCATGTGTATGTGTCACAGTACTTTCCTCCTTTCCTGAGAGATTGAGCACGAAATCTCTTTCATTCCCTACTCCATTCAGACTGTGCAATGAGGTCTGGTGGTGAATTGCTTGTACATTCCACCAAAACAAGAAAAAAAAAATTGAATAAAGTTGGCTCATTTTTTTTGCTGTAAGTATTCTGGAAAATTCCATTATGTTGTTGATTAAGCTTCCAAAATGGATAAACAGTGTCCAGAAATCTAAATGGCAACATTATGGGGGTGCCTGGCTGGCTAGTCGGCAGAGGGTGCAACTCTTGATCTCAGAATTATAGGATCAAGCCCCACTCTGGGTGTAGAGAGTACGTAAAAATAAAATCTTTAAAAAATAATAATAAAAGGCAACATTATGTAGAGGAACAAGCACTTGTCAAGAGAATAAGTTTTTCTCTTCAATTTACCTGTTAGCTGGGTGACCTTAGGGAACAAATAGCCTCTCTGAGCCAGGATCCTCATCTGTAGGCTGGATAATTGCTCATGTCCTCCCAGCTCTCTGATCCTGTACGTTTCTCTCCCTGTTTATTTATGAAGCTTACCTTTTGGGATAGGGTATCTCTATTCTTCTGCTTTTCTAATGTTTCAATTATTTTCTGAAAAATTTTTTTTTTTCAAAATTTGCCATATTTGTTATTTTTACCCAAATGTCAATTTCCCTATCCAGGACTGAAAACCTTCATTGTGGTAGTCGACCATTCATTTGATGTCATTGCTTCCTACTTGACGTTGATGTGAAGGAAGCAACTTTAGTTCATGATGAAGGAGCCACCACTTCTAATACCTTGGGAGAAGAAGGGATACTTTGTGTCTGGCTTGTTTTTATTTTAGTTTTTTTTTTTCCACATGAGGGTGGGCCTCATACAGTCAGTTGAGGGTCTTAAGAGAAAAGACTAAAGTCCCTGGAAGAGAAAGGAATTCTGCCTCCAGAATGCCCTCACACTTACGCTGCAACATTGGCTCTTGGAACTTCCAGCCTCCCGGGCTGTCCTGCAAATTTTGGACTTGCCCACCCCCACAATCATGTAAACTCATTTCCCTTCCTTCCTTCCTTCCTTCCTTCCTTCCTTCCTTCCTTCCTTCCTTCCTTTCTGTTTACTTATTTTGAGAGAGAAAGAGGAGAGAGCTGGGAAGGAGCAGAGAGAGAGGGAGAAAGAGAATTCCAAGCAGGCTCCATGCTGTCAGCCCAGAGTCCAACGTGGAGCTCGATCCCATGAACTGTGAGATCATGACCTGAGCTGAAATCAAGAGTCAGAGGCTTAACCAATGTACCCCTAAACTCGTTTCTTAAATCTCTTTCTCTCTGTTTCTGTTTCTGTATATATGTACACACGCTATTGGCTCTGTTGTTCTGGACAACCCTGACTAATACAGTACATGTTTATTTAAGAGCTTATTGGACTACAACTTAATAGCAAAGAGAAGAGTATGGCGATGGGGCTAAAGGCTGTCCGGGAAAAGGGAAATGGCTGAAAATGTGTGGGTAGGTAGACAGAAATTGAATGACCAGGGAAAAAAATTATATGCCACTGTTTTAGAAATAATTATTTCTACATTCATTATGCACCTGGGTACCATATGTGCTTAGAAATATTTTAATGCAATTGGATACCCTTAAATTTTAGAGATTCCCATGTAAATATCAAAATTTAAGGTAGAATGGGATTAAGGTATTGAAAAAGGGACTGAGGCCAATGTAAAGCACACATAACAAAGTGTACTTATGTTTTATAGGGGATTTTCTGAAATCTTTAGGAGTTTTTGGGACTGGATTAAGTCCCTGGTATTCTTAAACCCTTAGGAGCCCTCAAACTATTTTCAGTATTTTTAAAAATCTCATTGAAGTCCTACCCCTGTCTGCTAAGCTTGCACAGGCTCATTAAATTGTCAAATTTTGTTTTCTTTGGGACAGAATTTTATTAGCCTGGTATGATGACATCGGTTATCCTTTGCTGCTCAGTATCTGTTTGGTAATTGCACATATCTTTGATTCATTTCTTAAAAATGAAAACTAGGTAAACTAATTAACAAATATAAGATTTTGATGGCAAAATCTTTTGAGACAAAGGGAGCCCAAGAGGTGGAGAAAAGGAAGGAGGTAATGAAGGAGTTTCTGGTAATGGGACTCTAGGGATCCTTGGATTGCATGATTGCTGAGCTGCTTTGAAGCCCATGAACTTAGTGAAGTCAGTCCAGTAGCTCATTAACCACTAGGTTTCTGATGGCCAAATGATAAGTGCATTGGGAATGCTTCTGTGCCTGTCCTCAAGTTCACACACAGGTGGCACCAGTGAATGGCTCAGAGAAGCCAGCACAGCAAGCCAGAGAGCCCAGGTGG
The DNA here is from genome assembly GCF_023721935.1 of Panthera uncia. NCBI lineage: Eukaryota > Metazoa > Chordata > Mammalia > Carnivora > Felidae > Panthera > Panthera uncia. Next base: position 144,805,551 of record NC_064816.1, on the reverse strand, counting down.
GCGGCAATGTGTTGGAACAGCAATTGCTCCTTAAGTCCTGGCCATAGGAGGTTGAAAGCAAGACATCTCAGCCCACATTGCCTAATTTGGAGTCCCAATTCTTAGGCCTGTGACCTCTTTGTGCCTCAGTTTCTTCATTTGTAAGATAATGATGGTGAGGTGTTCTAGAGTTGTTATAAGGAACAAATAATTTAGCATGGAAAGCACTAGAACAGTACCAGGGACAGAGAGGCCTTCAATGAAAGTGGATTCTTATTATAAGTCAGACATTGTCCCAAGCATTTTGCATATGCCTTTACCCAGTCCCTAGAAAAATCCCTTAAGTTAGGTACGAGTATTATCTCAGTTGCACAGATAAGAAAGCTGATGCTTATAGAGTTTAAGGAATTTGTCTGAAGTCATTCAGCTCATAAGTGGCAGACGCTGGATTCAAACAGGACCTTGATATGGTCATCTGCCCTTGGCCTGCCCCAGTGGAATGTGCTTGCTGGGGGGACACCAAATTACCTCACTCACTATGTATCTTTGGGCAAGTCGGCCTTCCCAAGCTTCCATTTTTTCTCACCCATAACATACTATGGTTTCAATAACATACTCTGGGTGTGTATGACGTTATCATCGAAGAAAGCAGGATAGAGTATACACAGCATCTCTCTGGACTAATTCTGCAACTCCTCTAAAACTTCTAAAATGATATTAAAGCAGGAAGTTTAAGTACTACCATAAGGATTTGCTACTTGATGTCAAGCACAAAACATTTTGGGGCATCACTTTTGCACATAAGTGATGCTCAAAACTTTTTTTTGAGATGACTTCTTTTATTTTTAGAAAATTAAATGTGACCAGTACTGAGCACATTGTTCTGTATAGCATGAAAAACAGACATCTCTGTATAAAGTCTCTCAAATTAAAACAAAGAATGTTGTTAATTAAAACAAAGAATCATCTCAAATGAGATGATTCAAATATTTTAATCTTTAAAATAACATTTTTCATAGTATTAAAATTTTATATTAAAAATACCTTATCACCTCAACAGACTCCAAAAGAAAAATCGTGTGATCACATCAATAAGTGCAGAAAAAAATTCCCAAAATATACTTGGCAATAGAAAATATATTTGACAAAATTCAACACCCATTCCTGATAAAAACTGTCAATAAACTAGGAACTTTCTCAACTTGGTAAATACCAGCTACAAAAATCCTACGACTAACATCACACACAATGGTGAAAAACTTGACGCTTTCCCACTAAGGTCAGGTACAAGGCAAGGATGATTAATGATTTTAAAGTTTGTACAGTGAGGTAAAAGACCCAGAATAGCCAACACAATATTGAAGGAGATGAACAAAGTTGGAGGACCAAAGCTACCTACCGTCTAGACTATTGTAAAGCTGCAGTAGTCACCACCAAAGTGTGGTAATGGCCAAAGGATAAACAAATAGACCAATGGAACAAATAGAGAGTCTAGAAATAGACCCCCACGAATATAGTCAACTGATCTTTGACAGAGGAGCAAAGGCAATACAATGGAGCAAAGATAGTCTCTTTGACAAATTGTCCTGGAACAACTACACATCCGCATGCAAGAAAGAAAGAAAGAAAGAAAGAAAGAAAGAAAGAAAGAAAGAAAAAAGAATCTAAACACAGACCTTACACCCTTCACAAAAATTCATTACACTCAAAATGGATCATATAAGTACAGGTAAAAGGCAAAGCTATAAAACTCCTAGAAGATAACAGAGGAGAAAACCCAGATGACCTTGGGAATGGTGATGCATTTTTAGACACAACATCAAAGTCACAGTCCATAAAAGAAACAAACGATATGCTGTATTTCATCAAAATTAAAAACTACCACTCTGGGAAGGACACTGTCAAGAGAATTAGAAGACAAGCCACAGATAGGGGCAGGGGGTAGGAATATTTGCAAAAGACACATCTGATAAAGGACTGTTATCCAAAATATACAAAGAACTCTCAAAAACCAGAAACAAGAAAACAAACAACCCAGTTCAAAAATGGGCCAAAGACCTTAACAGACACCTCACCAAAGAAGATATACAGATGGACAATAAGCATATGGAAAGATGCTCCACACCATATGCATCGGGGAAATGCAAATGAGATACCACTGCACACCTATTAGATTGGCCAAAATCCAGAACACTCACGCCACCAGACGCTTGTGAGAATGTGGGGCACCAGGAAGTCCCATTCGTTGTCGGTGGGAATGCAAAATGGGACAGCCACTTTGAAAGACAGTTTGGTGGTTTCTCATAAAACTCAATATACTCCTACTCCATGGGCCGGCAAGCAATCTTCTTGGTATTTACCTAAAGGAGTTGCAAACACGTCCACACAAAACCCTGTGCACATGTTTAATAGTAGCTGTACTTATAATTGCCAAGACTGGGTAGCAACCAAGATATCCTTCAGTATGTGAACGGATAAATAAACTGTGGTACATCCAGACTATGGAATATTATTCAGCACGAAAAAGAAATGAGCTATCAAGCCAAGAAAAGACATGGTGGAACATCATACTAAGCGAAAGAAGCCAACTTCAAAAGGCTACGTGATATGATTCCACCATTATGACGTTTTGGAAAAGGCAAAACTGTGGAGATAGTAATAGGATCAGTGGTTGCCAGGGGCTGGGGTGGAGGGGGAGAGGAGGGATGATCAGGCAGAGCGCAGAGGATTTTTAGGGCAGTGAAAATACTCCATATGATATTATACTGACGGATACATGTCTTTATACATTGTTCCAATCGACAGAGTGCGCCATACCAAGAGTGAAACCTAAGGCTAATTTAGGCCTCGGACTCTGGGTGATCAGGATGTGCCAATGTTGGTCCCTCCTTGGTAACAAATGTATGTCTCTGGCCAGCGACATAAATAACGGGGGGGGCGTGTGCGTGGGGACAGGGTGTGTATGGGAAATGTCTGTACCTTCCTCCCAGTTTTGTTATGAACCTAAAACTGCCCTAAAAAAATAGTCTTTTTGAAAAATAACAGAGGGCTGAACGCAAGGATGTGTAAGGGGCCTTCCTGAGGTAGGACCACTGTCTGTGCTGGGACAAGCCAGCAGAAGCAGAGGTCCTGAGCAGACCTGGCCCAGTGCCTTGGGCCGTCAGTCACATCTTCCTGTCTCACTTCACGTTAGACACCGCCTCCCTGTTAAATGCTAGCATGTTCGACCTCCATCCTCCACGCAAACACTGCTGCCTTCAGCAGCAGCTGGAAATCCTTTCTGCCAGGTGTATTTTGTCTGATTATGCCTGCACAATGCAGAGGTGAACACAGAACTAAAAGGCTCTCTGTGTCTTGGGGAGCAGTGAAGATCTGGGGGCCAGGCAGGTGGGCTCCAAGCAGAATTCCCAGAAACAGCAACAAAGGGATTCTTTACAAAGTCTGGTGTTTTCCTTTTGATTTAACACTCTCTTAGCTTCCAAAGGTTTTGTTCTGGACAGGGAGATGTCCCTTTCTTTGTTAAACAATTATGAAGCAGAGCCGGGGGCACATCAGTTTACCACTTGGTGCCTCAGTTTACCCACCTTTGTAAATAAACTCTGCTTTATAAGAAGCATGTCGTTTATATGGTGGGGAGGGAGAAGTTGGGAGGCAGGTAAACCAGGAATGAAGGCTTCCCCCCCCCCCCCACTCCCTACTTTAGTCCACGGCCAGAATGCAAACAGCAACACATTTCTAAAACTCAGCTGACAGAAGAGAACTAGCGAGACGATGTAAACAGAGCCTGGGCCCAGGCTGGACAGACACAACTGACGTGGTTCTATTTGGGTCCCTGCATGAATAGCACTAGCTGGGAGTTGCTCCCTAAGACCAGGCCTCCCAGGCTGTCCTGGGCGTCAGATGGAAATGATTTGGGCACATCCGGTATGGCCTGAATCTGATCCTTTGGGTAAGATCTGAAAAAGAAAAGAAGGAGAAAAAAGAAGGCAAACCTATTCCCTTAGAAACTATGCATACTGAAAGCTTGATATTTAATGCTCACCCCTTAGAGCTGTATTCCTAACTCTGGGTTTGTAAGACACAACATGTTTTTTCCCCTAATCCTTTCCAAAAATGCGTTCCATAAATTGTTAGCATCCCTGCCAATGGCCCCAGTAAACTCACATACCAGCTTTAAAGTCAACCCCTTTTAAACCAATGCATCAGTCCTCTGAGTTAAGGGGATATTATTTCCAGATTCCTATAGCTGCTAGCTCCTTTTTAAAGTTGCAAATGATCGTGTTCCTTTGTTGCTGTTAATTTTCAGAAAGAAGTGGGTACAGTGGCAGCAATGGATGTATACAGTAGCTGTGACATCCTCCAAAGCCCCTTAGCACACCCTGAGATACCCTGACCCCCGCCCCCCGCCATGCCCCCACTCCTTGCTGCACTGGCTCTCTCCTGAGGGCTCAAAACTCTCCTTGTTCAGAATGGTCGAGCAGTTCGCACGTATGTTATCGTATCACTGCTATTACTGTATGTTTTATAATGGAGAGGCGGTGAAAGTGGTTGTTTAACACATGGGCTCCAGAGCCAAACTGCCTAGGTTTAAAGCCCAGCTTGTAGCTGTGTGACCTTGAGCAACGTACTTAACTGCTCTGTTCCTTGATTTCCTTACCTATAAAATTGGAATAATAGTGTGTGCTTCATACACTAATATATTAAGCAACTAAGCAAGGCTTGCTTCCACACAGGTCCTAGTTACTATTATATAATGTTTCTAGACAGGACTTTCAGCCATCGGGGACTGCTCTATTGACTTTTACCCATCAACGAGGAGGGTGTCTAGAAGGCTCTAGGGACAAGCTAGAATACAGGCAGGGAATACAGGGAAACATGCCTAGTGACTGTGGCCTTTCTGGATCACAGAGGCTGAGGAAGGAGACAGCCATAGGCCGTATGGGTCAGGGAGGTCCTCGTAGATTATGGGGACCCACCCCTCATTCTCAAAGCCTCTCACTGACAAGTTGACAGCCCCTGGGTCTCCCAGTCTCCCATCCCAGACCGAGGTCTCCCCACTGCCTGGTGCTGCTCTCCTAGAGGCGAGCTGTCATTCCCAGCACAGATCCATCCACCACACCCAGAGTCTGGAATCATACAACCATCGGTCTCCCTGTTTTGAGTTTTCCCTGCTCGGATCCCCTTACCATCTCTTTGCCAGAGTAGTTTTTTTCCAAATACAATTTTCTCTCCCCACACTCCAATTTTTAAGAATCTGCAGGGCTTCTGTCCTGTGTGTGATGTGGCTTTGGACATGCCTTTGATTTTCATGGAGACTTAAAGAGCCAGTTCCCTCACTTCTCATTTTTTAAGTCACTTCTTATTTCTTCCCGGGCTTAATAATTTTTAGGACAAGAGCACAGATCTCCTATCTGTTTTCTCTGTATCTGGTGGGAGTGGTGGGCAGGTGGATGATAACTTCATCAGGTAAGACAGGAAGTAGTCATTCTAACCATGAAAGCCATCTTGACACATGGTAGAACATTTATCATCAGGCTCCAACAGGATGACAGAGATGAAAAGGGACAAGAGGAAGCCTAGGCTAGCAAGAAGGAGTTGAACTGGCGGGCAGAGTAAATAATTGTTAAGAGAAGATGTCATGGGCAGAGCTTTTCTCAACAAAAGAATTATTAATAAAAATTCCTACGCCCTCCATATATTCTGCCATCCCACGCAGCTAACAAAGGGATGATCTACCTTTTGGGAGAATCCCACCGCCCACGAACAAGCAGCTTCTTCTGACACCCGTGCACAGCCCCTGAGCACAAAAGGCTCAGGGAATGAACAGGATTGCTACACTTCCAGATCGTGTCTGTAACACTTCTCCAGCAGAAGTTCCTCTTTAATAAACTCCTGGAGACGTTAGCCACCGTCTCAGGCAGTGCAGTTCAAACTGTCCGGGGTATCTGATGAAGTGCCTCACAGGCTGGGGGGGAGGAAGCAGGGAGCTGGGTGGGCAGGGTTCTGGGGCCTTCTCTACTCCCAAACGGACAGCCCTGCTTTCAAATAAAGCATCCCAATTTGGAAAGAAGGAAAGCCTGACCAACGGCGCTGAGAAAATCGAGCATCAACACTGAAATGACTGGCCACAGGTCATTTAGTTAGTGGGTGGCAAGAGCCCGGGGCAGATCACAAATCTGGGGCTTCTAATACCAGGCCCTTAGCATCTCACCGTGCTGGGCCGCCACCTGTCTCTCGGACATGTAGATCTCAAATAATGATGCTGTGGAATGCTCAAATAATGCTTTTTAGGAAGCTTTAAGAAAGCAAGTGCCAAATCTCCATAAAGTGTGCATGAGATTATCTATTGTCAACAGCCCCATGAGACAAAGATATCTTTATGCCCAGCTTGAAAGTGCACTGTTGTCTCTCCTCCACCCCAACTGAAGATAAACAAGGCCAACCTTTAGTACAGTCAGCTAGTCAGTAACTTTGCTTTCCAGGTCTTTCTTCCACATGAGCCCCTCCTCTTCTTTAGCACCCCTTCTTTCTATCAAAACAGGGAAATCTGCTGCCCAAAATGTCACCTATTGTTCAATTTACTGCCTAATTTACTGCCTTTTATCATAAATGAGTGTCTTCGGTATGCTCTGTTCCTCTGTGGTATTTGCTTTGAGAATGTTATCTTGAATGATTTCATAAAGATTTTTTTTTTTTTTTTTGTCCTGTATCGGAGGAATTTCAGGCATCTGGGATGGAAACAGGGGAAGACACTTTTTCTTGTGGTTAGGAAGATCTTGTGATCATATTAGGTATTCATTCAAGGTACCCTTAAGGTGGCCTAAGAGCAAATTCTATTTTAATCTTTCAAAGGCAGAGATCCCTACCTGGCATTTTGGCTCTATGCTCATCCTGGTTGATTCTTCAACCACAGGCCACCTCAAAAGCCATCACATGCATTTGGCCGGCATTCCATCTGGGAGGGAGAGATACATAGGTAGCTTTAGTGCCCTCTCCCCCTGCCCCCGTTCCACCAAACATCTTAACTTTCCCCTGCCTCTGCCAACTCCCCTGTGGTCTGGAGTGTTCCAGGAAAATGAGGAGTCATTCTTTATTTCTTGCTCCATAAGGGGAGGGCACCATGTGACTCTCTGTGGAAGGGGCAGCGGGGTGGGGAGGGCTGAGTGGTTCAGACAGAGCTGCAGAGATCCAGGCTCAGAACTCCTTGGGCTGGGGTGGGGGGGAAGGGAGCTGGCTCTGTCGCTGGCCCCTCATCGCCAGCTTGGAGACTGACTCAACTTGGCACAGCTCCACAGCACAGTGCCCCTCACCCCTCGCCTTCCCCACGCATCCGCCTTCGCAAGCTCTTCCCTCCCTCTGCCCCAGGGCTCCCGCTTACATTCCTTCTATCTCCTGGCATTTTTTCATGTCGTTTTGCTTTGGATTTAATAATAGCTCCACATTTTCTACTTTATCTGAAATCAAGAATCATGCCTGTATCATGTGTTCTCGGGGATAAAATTTATGGCGAGGCTTGCCGTTGGACTAATTGCTTTTCATTAGGTTCATACTTCTTAACGATTACAAATTGTTTGCCTGTACAAGAAACAGTTCCATTCTGTTCTCCAAATTTACTAGCCTTCGATTGCAACCAGAAACTGGAAGTCTTGGATTGCTTTTACTTGGGGAATGAGGTTCCTGGCTTTTTGCATCAGGGTCTGGCCATACCGAGGGCAGGGAAGAGGGCCTGTAATCCTAGATCGTTCGACTTCAAAGCCCAGATTATGGTGCATGGTCCAAATGAAAAGCGAATTTAGCTTCTCTAAGCCATAGGCTGTTCTGTGTCTCCATTCTCAAACCCATAAAGTGGAGCAAGAAAGACAGAGACAAGATATGTATATTTAATAACAAGCTTACTTTAAAATGAGTTTTGAAAAACCTATACTTCATATAATGAATAGGGGTTTCAAAAGCAAGACGGAAAGAGTATGCCCACCAAAAGGGAGCAGCAGAAGAAATCCCAATGGAAAAATCTGTGCCTTTCTGCGGTTGGAGTCATTTGGTCAAGAAATGATGAAATTACAAATTTCTGGAAAGGGTGTGTGTTTTGGAGTTCCTGAGGTCCAGGTCTCAGCGTGACATTCGGGCAAGGCCAGCATTTAACTGCTCTGCAGAATAAAGAGAAGGAAGTGGTCGAGCCCAGCATTCTTTCCCCCCACAGCAGCGCCTCCCTGGTCTGACGCTGCCCATTATTAGTCTCTTCGTCTCATGGACTTGGAATCAAGCTCTCTCAGCATCATGCCCTGCGAAGTAACGGGTGCTTTAACTCTCTCTGGGCCTGAATGGCTGGTAGCTGGAGGCCCAGGGGAATGGGAGCGGCCCGACCTGCACACAGGCAGGCAGCGGCCACAGCAGCTCCTGGAGCCTGAGCTGAACGCCTGGCGCTGGGGAGCAGCAGGAACTTCTCACTGCCCAGAAGCCCTGAAGCCCTTGGCCACGCCCCAGTCTCCATCTTAGTCTCGTTCAGGAGTCAGGATCAGTCTGCCTCTCACAAGTAGCAAAAGACCCAGAAGAACCAAGCAGCCCAGGCTTTGTTGTTGTTGTTTTCCCTCTCAACACAAGAGTCCACTTACTCAGTCATCCAACAGGCAATTATTGAGTACCAACTGAATTAGGATGGGAGCTAATGGACCACAAGGAGGCATGCGCTATACTGACACTGGCTCAAGAAAGTTCATTTCCGGGAGGGCCTGGGGGGCTCAGTTGGTTGAGCGTGCGACTTCCGCTCGGGTCCTGATCTCACCGTTCTCGAGTTCAAGCCCCGCTGGTCGGCTCACGGCTGTCAGCGCAGAGGCCTCTTGGGGTCTTCTATCTTCCTCTCCCTCTGCCCCTCCCCAGGCTTGCGCTCTCTCAAAAATAAACATTAGAGAGAAAAAAGAAAGGAAGAAAGTTTATTTCTGTCTTCCCTGTTACATAAGATCATTTAGTGACCCCAATTCCTTTCCTGTTGTTCATCTGCTTTCCCCTAGGGCAGTGCTCTTTAAAGTGCGGTCTGGGGCTGGTCAGCTTAAGCATCACCTGAGAGCTTGGTAGAAATTTCAAATTTTAGACCCCACTTCAGAGCTTATTGAACCAGTGCCTCTGGTGGCGAAGCCCAGGAATCTGTATCTTACCAAACTCTCCAGGTGATGTGATTTCTTTAAAACCCAAAACAAAAATTAAAAAAAAATATATATATATATATATATATATATATATACATATGTATATATATGTGTATATATATACACACCCACATATATATGTATATATATGTATTTATATACATATATATAATGTATATATCTATAGTGGTAAGATATATATAACACAAATTTATTATTTTAACCATTTTAAAGTGTACAGATCACGGTGTTGTGCAACCACTCCCACCATCCATCTCGAGAACTCTTTTTTATCTCGCAAAACTGAAACTCTGTACCCATTAAACATTAACTCCCCATTCCCCCTCCCCGCCCTCCCGCTCCTGGCAAACACTATTCTATCATCTGTCTCAATGATTTTGACCACTCCAAATTCTAAGTGGAAACATATAGTATTTGTCTTTTTGTGAGTAACTTATTTCACTTAGCAGAGTAGCTTCAAAGTTTATCCGTGTTGTAGCATGTGTCAAAATTTCCTTCCTTTTTAAAGCTGAATAATATTGTAATGTATGTATATAAGACATTTGGTTTATCCATTCAAGTGTCAATGGACATTTGGGTGTTTCCATGGTTTAGCTGTTTTGAATAACGCTACTAAGAACATGGTGTGCAAATACCTTTTCAGGAACACACTTCCAATTATTTTGTGCGCGTGCTCAGCAGAATTGCAGAATCATATTGCAATCCTGTTTTTAATTGTTTTAAAACCACCATACTGTTTTCTCTAGAATGGGGTTCCCAAACCATTCTTGGTAATGGGTGCTTGGTAAAGGTCTTTCAGGTAGTCTCGGCGGGTCCCAGGAAACATTCAAAGTCAGGCTTCCCCATTTCTAAGGGAGAAGAAAAACGTGGAGTAAAGGAAACTGTTTAGGAACTGAATGGTAATTTAAACTTTCTTCAGTGGCCAAGCGCTCTGCTAGACATGCAGATATATTATCCTACTTATTCTCACAAAACTCTACAAGGTAGGAATCACAGCTGAGATGGGCTGAGCCTGTCGACTTCTCTTTTGTGGTCTGGGGCTATGTTTTCAACTGGTCACAGACATGCCCATGAAGACAATCGATTGATACCTCAAGCCCGACATATTCAAAATGAAACTCATGATCTGTTTCCCTAAACCAGCCCCTTTCTTTCTTCTTTAGACTATAAGCTAGCACCTATTTCATTGATTTCTTATCGCTAGCAAATCCTAGAATTGGTGCCTTTATGAATCACTTCTGTACTGTAATTAAGGCTATTCAGGTCATTCCTGCTTCAAATCTACCTTAGTCTATTTGGATCTTCCCATTTTCTCAGATCCCTTCTAGCCAGCCTCCTGCCAGATTCATTTCCCCCCACCCTTCCTCCCATCCTTCTGTTGGCAATCCCTAGAGCTCAGCTCCGATGCGACCTCCCTCATGAAAGCTTTTGTGAACCCTGCTAATGAGCACCAACAGTATTTTATTATTCCCACTTCATAACGCTATGCACATTCCTCCTGGAACCATAGCTAATGACAAACTTGAGTTAAGCTCCTTCATAGAACCAAGAGCTTGCCTTCATATTAGTACTGACACAAAACTCCATCCTAAGATCTTTGCCTGTAATATGCTGAGTCCTTTTACCGACACTGGTGCCTGTAAGAGTTTATCAGCAAGTGGGAGACCATAACAGAGATGCACAGAGATTAAGAAATATTGACTTCTTCCAAAGTACGCTCTTCACAGGACATATTTGCCTGTTTATTCCCTGCAATCACCTGAAACTCCAGCCAAGTCTGGCTACTTGATAGTTGCCTCTAAATGATGGAAGAGATTTTTGAATTTTAGGAGTTTAGATGATAATCAGAGGAGATGATGTTACCAGAACCATTGGCTAAGCTGAAGTCATACTGCGCTATTTCTTTGCCCCAAATTAAACAATATGGGTGACGTATATATTTTGACTAGGGGGTCAAGGTAACCTCCATTCTAAATCCACCTTTTTTATTTATTAGTGGTTTGACATTTGGCAAGTCATTAAGCTTCTGTGGGGCTCAATTTCCTCCTCCTTGAAACATGTGGATAATATACCTGCTCCTCCTGCCTTACAAAGTTGTGAGCAGGGTAAGTTGTGAGAAAAGGTATGTGAAAGAATTTAGAAAACTAGTATCAGGTACCTTTCCGCTGCTGATACTCCAAACACAGTGACTTATAATAGCGGCCATTTATTTAGTGTGTGATTTTGTGGGTTGGCCAGACTGTGTGGTCTGTGTCAGCTTCGTTGATCATTGCTGGGCTCACTCACGTGTCGTGGTGAACTGGCAAGTTGCCTAATAGATGGGAGACCTAGGCTGACCTCCAATCACGTGTCCAGTGGTTGTCAAGCTGAAGGTTTGGGTAACAGAAGTGACTGTGCCATGTATATCTCGTCATCCTGGAGGTCAGCTTGGGTTTCTTCACGTGACAGCTTCAGGGTTCTGAATGAAGACAAGCTCCATAGTGCCCAGGCTTCTCAAGTGTCTGCTTGTTTCACTTTCCCGGGATCCCAATGGCTGAGCCCAGAATCAGGTGGGGGGTCATTCAACGTTTCATGGTAAAGGAGCATGGATGGATGGATACAGGAGACAAGAAGAATTTATGGCCATTTTTACAATCTATAAGACTATTGCCAATTGGGGTAAACAGCAGCAGATGTTCTAGCACTCAGTGCCCAACAACATCGCTGGGAACTACAGCGTCTGTGCCCAATAGCAGGGTCATTGGAGACCTTGCTAGAGCCATCCCACACTGTGCTTTGGGGGTGTTACTCTCAGCTGGGTGGCCTTCCAAACTTAGCTCTCTGGCCTTGCCCAAAAGTCTGTGAGGCACTTGATATCCTTTAACAAATTCCTGTTTTGTTTAGACTAGCTAGAGTGGTTTCTACTGTTTCTGATTGAGGATCCTGACACAATATAGATTTCTGAGGTTGGAGGGCTGTGGCTTTAAGTATCCCATACTGAAGAAGGCACAATTTTTGCTTTATTTTTTGGCAAATATAATGTTTAGTTTACCTATTTCTGTGTACGTATTCAAATAATCCAGTTAGGCTTTGATACACAAGCTCTGGAGTCCTCAAATATCAGAGCAGATGGTCTGAGGAAAGAAGGAAAGAAAACTCTATTTCTCTCGCTGAGAAAAGCAAACACTTAAATTTTGTGTAAAAAAATCAAAGCTCTCTAGCTCCACTCAGTGTTCTGTTGTACTTATGCGGCACCGTAGTATTTTGTAAGAGAATGAAAATAAAATTTGCTCATTGTGGCTTCATTGGATGATCTTATTCTTTGGCCACTTTTAGATGGACACCTCAATTTAAAATTTCTTTCAAACTACAAACCATATGGAATAGTGACCAAGAGCATGGGCTATAGAGAGTTCTGGATTTGAATCCTGCTGCAGCTACATACCAGCTTTGTGACTATGGGCCCGTTACTCAGCTTTTCTCACGCTCCTCTCTGTAAGATCTTAAGAAGATCTATGACCAGGCTCAATTTGCATTGGAGAATCATCTTTGGGAATACTTGTGTGATAAAATTTAAAATTGAGATTTTAAATATGGTACTTTTGCTACTTTTGCATGACTTTGACAGTCATAAAAATAGTCATCATCATTTTCATTTCATTGTGATGCTTGTCATGACATCATTTCCAGAAGTGGTACATTTGGAAGTATAGAAGTCTTCCTCTTAAGCTTTCTTATATTGCGATAAAAAATATGACATTAAATTTACCAATGTAACCATTTTTAAGTGTACAGTGAAGTATATTCACATTGGTGTGCAGATCCCTAAAACTTTTTCTTTTTAAAAAAAATTTTTTTAACGTTTTATTTATTTTTGAGACAGAGAGAGACAGAGCATGAACGGGGGAGGGGCAGAGAGAGAGGGAGACACAGAATCGGAAGCAGGCTCCAGGCTCTGAGCCATCAGCCCAGAGCCGGACGCGGGGCTCGAACTCACGGACCGCGAGATCGTGACCTGAGCTGAAGTCGGACGCTTAACCGACTGAGCCACCCAGGCGCCCCCCTAAAACTTTTTCAACTTGCAAAACTGGAACTCTATAAGCATTAAATACTAATTCCCCCTTGCCTTTGGCAATGACTTTTCTATTTCTTGCTTGTATGATTTTGACTACTTTAGATACTTCATATGATGGAATCACCAATATTTGTCTTTTTGTGACTGGCTTATTTCTCTTAGCATAATGTCCTTGAGGTTCATCTATGTTGCAGCATGTGACAGAACTTTCTTCTTTTTTAAGGCTACATAATATTCCATTGTATGTATATTTCACATTTTCTTTATCCATTCATTTGTCAATGGACATTTGGTTTGCTTCCATCTCTTGGCTATTTTGAATAATGTTGCAGTGGACAGGTGTGTAAATATCTCTTCAATATCCTGGTTTGAATTCTTTGAGATATATATCTAGAAGTGGGATTTCTGGATCATATGGTAATGCTATTTTTAATTTTTTGAGGAACTTCTAGTTTTTCATAATGGCTGCACCATTTTACATCCCCACCAACAGTGCCTAAGAGTTCCAATTTCTGTGCATCCTTGTCAACACTTGTTATTTTCTGTTCTTTTGATAGTGGCCATTCTAATGGATATGTAGTTTTGATTGCTTTGATTTGCATTTCTCTTATAACTCGTGATGTTGAGTATCTTTTCATATATGTGTTGGGCATTTGTATATTATCTTTGGAGAATTGTTTATTCAAGACCTTTGCCCATTTTTAAATTGGGTTGTTTTTTGTTGTTGAGTTGTAGAAGTTCCTTGCATATTCTGCATATAACCTCTTATATCTATGATTTGCAAATATTTTCTCCCATTCTGTAGGTTGCCTTTTCACTCTGTTGAGTGTTTCCTTTGATGCACAGAAGTTTTCACATTCGATATAGCTCCATATGCCTATTTTTGCTTTTGTTGCCTGTGCCTTTAGTATCATACCAAAGAAATCATTGCCAAGTCCAATGTCCTAAATCTTTCCCCCTATGTTTTCTTTTAAGAGTTTTATAGTTTTGGTTTTATGGTTAGGTTTTTAACCCATTTTGAGCTAATTTTTATGTGGTGTAAGGTAAGATCCAACTTAATTCATTTGTACATGGATATCCAGTTTTCCCAGTACCATTTGAAGAGACTGTCCCTTCCTTATTGTGTAGTCTTGGCATCTTTATCAAAAATCATTTGACCATATTATGCAAAGGTTTATTTATGGACTCTCTATTCTGTTCCATTGGTCTCTACATGTTTTTATGCCACTCCTACACAGTCTTGATTACTGTTGGTTTGTAGTATGTTTTGAAATCAAGCAGTGTGAGGCCTCCAACTTCACTCTTCTTTTTCAAGATTGCTTTGGCTATTCAGAGTCTCTTGAGATTCATTTCTAGGATATTTTATTCTATCCCTGAAAAGAATGCCATTGGGATTTTGATAAGGATTGCACTGAATCTGTAGATAACTTTGGGTAGTATGAACATTTTAACAATATTAAGTCTTCTAATCCATGAGCACAGAATGTCTTTCCATCTATTTGTATCTTCTTCATTTCTTTTAGCAATGTTTTGGAGTATTCAGTGTACAGGATTTTCATCTCATTGGTTAAATTTATTCCTAAGTATTTTATTCTTTTTGATGTTACACTAAATGAGCTTGTTTTCTTGTCTTTTCAGATTGTTCATTGTTAGTACACAAAACCACAACTGAGTTTTGTTTGCTGATTTTCTATCCTGTAACTTTGTTAAAATGATTTAAGTTTTTTTGTGAAATCTTTAGGGTTTTTGACATACAAAATTATGTCATCTGTGAAAAAGATATAATTTTACTTTTTCCTTTCCAATTTGTTGGGTTTTTTTTTTGTTTTGTTTTGTTTTGTTTTTTGGCATCAGAGTAATGCTGGCCTCATAGAATGAGTTTGAAAATATTCCCTCATCTTCAATTCTTTGGAAAAGCTTACGAAGGATTGGTATTAATTCTTATTTAAATGTTTGGCAGAATTCTCCAGTGAAGCCTCTGGTCCTAGACTTTCTTTTGTTGGGAGGCTTTTGATTACTGCTTCAATTTCCTTACTAGTTATAAGTCTATTCTGATCTTTTAATTTCTTATGATTCAGTGTTGGTAGGTTGTATGTTTCTAGGAATGTATCCATTTCTTCCAGGTTATCCAATTTGTTGGCATATAATTGTTCATGGTGGTCTGTTAGAATCTTTTTGATTTCTGTGACATCAGTTATAATGTCCCTTCTTTCATTAATTTTGTTTTTTGAGTCTCAACTCTTTTTCTCTTTGTCTAGGTAAGGACTTGTCAATTTTGTTGATATTAAAAAAAATCTTGGTTTTGTTAATTTTTCTATTGCTTCTATTCTCTAGTCCATGTATCTGTGCTCCAATATTTATTATCTCCTTCTTTCTGCTAACTCTTGGTTTAAATTTTTCTTCCTTTTGTAGTTCCTTGAGATGCAAAATTAGGATGTTGATTTGAGATCCTTCCTCTTTTTAATGTAAGCGTTTGCCATTATAAACTTTCTTCTTAGTATTGCGTTTTACTATATTCCATCTGTTTTGGTATGTTGTTTTTTCATTTTATCTCCAGATTTCATTTCTACTAAATCCCCTTGTGATTTCTTCTTTGAATCACTAATTGTTTAAAGTGAATTATTTATTTCCATATTTTAGATGATTTTCCTGTTTTCTTTCTGCTATTGATTCCTAGTTTCATTTCATGTGGTCAAAGGAGATCTTTATATGATTTCGATATTCTTAACTTTGTCAAGGCTTGTTTTGTGGCTTAACATGTGGTCTTTCTTGAAGAATATTCTATGTGCACCTGAGAAGAATGCATATTCTGCTGTTTTGGGGTGCGGTGTTTTGTATATGTCTGTTAGATCCAACTGGTTTAATTGTGCTGTTCAAATCTTCTGTTTTTCCTTGTTGATCTGTCTAGTTGTTCTATCATAACTTAAGAGGAGGTATTAAATTCTCCTACTGTTGTGGTATTGCTGTCCATTTCTCCCTTCAGTTCCTCAACAATTATATATTTGGAAGCCTTAATCTCTCTTTAAATGTGATAGGATTTACAGTTCTCAAGGGGATCATATTTCACAAGAGTGGAATGTAAATGCTGCCTTGGGGAGACTATATGCTCAAATGAGTGAAGCTCTTTTTTTTTTTTTTTAATGTTTATTTATTTTGAGAGAAAGAGAGAGAGAGCATGAGCAGGGGAGGGGGAGAGAGAAAAGGAGAGAGAATCCCAAACAGTTCCATGCTCGGGGCAGAACTTGTTGCAGGGCTCGATCTCTTGGTGGGATCATGACCTAAGCTGAAATCAAGAGTCAGAGGCTTAACCAACTGAGCCATCCAGATGCCCCTGGCTGAAGCTCTTTATGGCAAGAATAGCTTGGGCCATTGACCACTCTTTTGCTTAGAAAACTTTCTCTATCTCCCATACCTCTCACCATGGCCCAAGGTGACTTTTGTCTACTTCTCTAATCCCATCCCATGAGACTTCACTACTCATTACTGTGCAAAGCTACCCTGACCTCAGCTATTATTTTTTGAAAACCTTTTCTGCTTTAGCACTGACACATGCATATGTGTACATGCACACACACACACCACACACACACACACACAGATAGATATACACACTGCATCATTCAAGGTATAGTATATATAAAATCTTTTCAGAGAAGACTTCCATAACCATTCTTTTATTTATTGATTTATTTTTATTTTACAGAAAGGGAGAGAGAGTAAATTGGGGAGAAGGGGAGAGGGAGAGAGGGAGAGGGAGAGAAAATCTTAAGCAGGCTCCAAGCTCAGCATGGAACCTGATGTGGGGCTCAATCCCATGACCCTGGGATCATGACCTGAGCCAAAATCAAGAGTCGGGATGCTCAACTGACTGAGCCACCCAGGTGCCCCTCCATAACCATTCTTGATGTTTGGTGGCTTTCAATCATGTAAAATGGCTTTACATATTTTTATTTTTGTTTTGAAGGTATATTTATCAAGTTACATAAAACATACAAAATATTTTATGTAAGTTTGCTAGCTTGATTGGTATTTTAAAATAGACAAGTAGCATGTGGGCCACCATTATGCTCTTGTATCAAACCTCACGCATATTCAAGATGGGCCTGTAGGGAAGTTATATAAACAGAATTATTTATTATAGCAGAATGTTGAAAGCACCTAATTCTTTTCCCTGTGTGACATTTAAGTTCTATCCAAATGATGGAACAATATTTATCCATATAATAAGATTGCTTGAAGCCTATGAACCATGGAGGAATGTTTATGATTAAAAAAGCACAATGGAATGTAAATTAAGGCTATATGAAAAATGCATACGGAAAGAAATAAATGAAATAGTTCTCAGGATGGTAGGACTAAGGAATCTTCTCTACTTATTTTCAAACTATTTATACTGCTACACTTAGCTCTATAATTTGAATAAAAAGCAAGAACACAGATCGTTAACCCGTTCCCACACTATTATGACTGCTGCCAATGGAGAAATGCTTTGAGCTGTGAGGCCACTTGGCCTCCCTTGGCTTTCTGTCTGCCAGCAGCAGGGTTTCTACTTTTGCTCTTGTGGATATAGTGGGAAGACAGCCACAGAGGGCTGTACAGATTAGGATCAAATATCTGCTAGACAAGAAATAATCTAAAGAATCTATAAAAATGGATAGTTCAGGACTCAAGGGGAATACATTTTTGGAATTTTGGAGAATAAGTTTGCATGACTTTGTCTGGCACCAACTTCATGAGGTGGAGGATTTAGGATTCATTCAGTTCTCTTGCCAGGGAAGAGAAGGGACAAGGGGACACATGAGGTCCAGCATAGGTAAGTCAGGGACTCTAAGGGAGCCGAAGCATCCTGAGGGATGAGCCGATACTATACAGGCAATGAAAGAAGGTAAGGTGGGTGGGTGATAGAAGAGAGACAATGAATGAGGGCAAAGGCAGAGCCTTTAAAAAGTGCAGGTGTCCCTGAAAGTCTGCATCAAGCTCTGTGTGGCAGAGCTTTTGAATAGTCACCTGACAGGTTTTTGGAGAGGACTGGAGAAGAGTAAAAATTAGGAGCAGGGAGATCAGTTTTTGAAACGTTTAAAGAGAGAAAAGCTGAGGATGTGACCCAAGGCCTGAGTAGTGGGGATAGAGGGGAGATGAATTTGAAAGGAACGAGGAAAGAGAATTACCAGGACTCTGTAACTGGTCAGAAGGAAAGCCAAGGATGGCAGCCAGGATGCTGGCTAAGCATCAGAGGGCATTGGTAGGACCGGTGTTACCAATCTCCAGAAACCAGCAAGGACTCAGTATTAGTTTATATTTTAGATTGAAATTATAAATTTATATTTATTTAGGTCTGCCTCTTTCCCAGGTTACAATCCCATGGGGATCCATAATGTTTATACTTACATTTTATGTTTACATAGGCCAAGCTCTTCAGTTACATTATTGGAAAAAGAAATCCCACAATCGATTCCAGGCCTCTTTGGGCATGACCTTTTATAAATGGAACTAGGTTTGCAGTCAAATCTAGAGGCATTTATGAATGAATACTGACCCCCAGTGTCTGGGTGCAGAAATAAACATTAAATAAGGATTAGAAAATAAAGATTATAAGATACCAAGCCTTCTGAGAGAGGACCTGGAATTCAAGCTACGAAACAAGTAACATTCCCTACAATGCCATTCAGAATCCTAATGTGCTTCAGACAATTAAAATGCCGACTAGCTAACCTATGGCTAATGACTGCCTGGAGAATTCTAATGGATATTCTATAGGACAAGTGCCAGAATGGATGAAGTGGCCTCAATGCAAGTGGCCAATGGATGCATGGACTTTGCCCTCTCTGCTCCAAGGTCCAGTTTCAATTACTCCAAAGACTCTTCTCACTAAAAGGGAAGTTTATGTAACTAATTTCACCAATAAAAACTCTACCTCTGATTCCCCGCCGAGGTCAACATTATGTCAAATGAAGTTTCCTCTTCAAGTGGATGCAAGGCTGTACAGTTGGCGAACGTTCCCTTTCCAATAGCTGTGTGGCTAGAGTGAATTCATGAAAAATTCTTGAGTAAACTCTCTGCAGCAAAATAACTCCTTCAGGTGCTGCAGGTGCCTTATCGAGAAAGTGAGAAAATGACCATTTGACGTTTTGGCCAATGGTTCCTCCAGTTACTGTCTAGTCAGCATCTATCTTCTGCAGACTGGAAACCAGGTGCTGGCTCTTTGGAGACATGTTTATGTCACATTCTGGGCTATGCTGAAGTTTTTAAAAACTTGGCTTTGCAGAGAATGAAATGAACAGGTTGAGTGATAAAGCTGTCTTGATGGGTAGAGCTTCCTTCATGAAAACAGGATCTTTTTCATGAACCTTGTTTTTTTTTTAAGTGAGAATAAACTTAAGGCTGACGTGGCCAATCACAACATAAATAAGAGGCATATCTTTGGTACCAACACAACCCATTTACCTTTAGTTTGGGGCAATGAGAACCATTCATTGACCCTCAGCAGTCTTAGTAGAAGGATGCATAGAGGAACAGTAGAAACCCAGGCTGCTTCAGAATCATGTTTTCAATTGGGCTATGTCACTGAGTGACCCATGGGACACTTCCAAGGTGGCTGCTGCACAGAGCTCAAATTCAAGGGAATGTAGGCCCAAAGATTACATACAGTTTAGGAGCCAGACTGGTGACAGGAAGAAGGGATGCCACCCTAAGGCAGTAAAGGAGATTTACAAAGAAGGCTTTGCAACAGGAGAAAGAAATTCCATTTACTATTTGTTCGGCTACAAGGTAATGGCAACCATAATCTTGTTCCTGATTTGCTGTATCAACAGAAAAGCTGATTGTTGGTCTAACGCCTAACTGTAGTGCCAAACATAATCGAAATAAAATGAGTGTGCGACTTACCTAAAGGACTGAGATTTCGAGTAAAAAAGCACAGAAAGCAGTAGCCTTTATCCAGCCACTACACAGAGGTTGTTTCAGTTGCTGCTCTGTCAGTATTTTTTCCTCCTGTCACTTTATTTTTCCTGGTTTCATTTTGAAAAATTTCAGACCTACAGAAAAGCTAGAAGAATAATACCATAGTATAGTATTATACATTCTTTCCTTCAATTATAACATTTACTATGTTTGCGTTCTCTCTCTAAATATAGAGGGACAATTGTGTTGGCCTAATCATTTGAATGTGGGTTACAGACACGACACTTCACCCTTAAATGCTACAGACCCCTAATGTCCTTTATGACTTTTAACTTAAAAATATCCAATTGAAGTTCAAATGTTGAAGCCCTAGTCCACAGTGTGATGGTATGTAGAGGTGGGGCCTTTGGTAAGTGCTTAGATTTACATGAGGTCATGAGGATAGATCCCTTGTGATGAGATTAGTGTCCTCGCCCTCCTTTCCTCTCTCCACCATGTGAGGAGAGCAAGAAGACATCTGTCTGAAAACCACGAGGGCCCCCATCAGGCACCAAATCTGCCAGTTCCTTGATCTTCGACGTCCCAGTCTCCAAGACTGTGATAAATGTTTGTTGTTGAAGCCACCTGGTCTGTGGTATTGTTATAGCAGCTAGAGTATACTAAGACAAATGTTCTATAATCCACTGTCATTACTCTTGCCTTTAACTTCAGATTGTCCCAAATGTGGCCCTTGGAGCCAATTTTTGTGTCCCAGTAGTCTTCGGGCTATTTCTTCTTTTCTGATTTAAGATGTTCGAAGCTCATTTTGTACTTTGCCTGTCCCAAACCTGGAATTGACCATTTCTGCAAACACCCTGGTTCTGTGGAATAGTAATTAGAAGGCAAACTCAGGAGGGTAGACGTGCTTATTATTACTAGGTTATTGCTTCTAGGTCCTTTCAGAGGACAGGGACAGAGTTGGGGGTGAGAGGTGGGGAGGGGAGGGTGTTAGGGAAAGGAAAACACACACACACACACACACACACACACACACACACACACGGTCATATAAATATCTCCAGTTCAAAACCAATAAAATAGCATTCCTCTTTATCTGCCTCCATGTTTTATCTCCCTTCTTCTGTAGTAAGCACCCTGATTTACAAGAACATCAACAGATTTGCTCATTTTTTAAACTTATGAGATTGTTTCAGAATTATTAAAAAGGGTCTCAGGAACATTTTCATCCTTAACATCAGTCACCAAATCATCCTGCATCCTTCAGCAGAAGTCACACATAACAGATTAACAGGTCTCTAGACAGCAAACAGAGACAGTACAGACTGTATACAAGCCCCAACTCAAATTTGACGATTTAGCAATGGCTGCCGTTTGGTTTCTCTTTAGTACCAACAAAAGACAAAGTTCAGAACAGATGATTGATGGCTTCGATTTTAACTGCTCAAAGACTATTCAAGATGTTTTCTTTTCGAAATCTATCCTGTTTGATGTTTGGCGTTTATTTCAGAATGATCCAGTGCGGTGGGGGAAGAGAGAGGGAAGATCTACATAACAGTGGTCATAAGCTAATGAGGTGGCAGTTGAGTGGCAGATGGGCATGAGTGTTCTTGGTACTATTTATTTTTTTAAACAATTTTTTTTGATGTTTATTTATTTTTGAGAGAGACAGACAGAGTGCAAGCGGGGAGGGACAGAGAGAGAAGGAGACACAATCTGCGGGAGGCTCCGGGCTCTGAGCTGTCAGCACAGAGCCCGATGTGGGGCTTGAACCCACGAACCGTGAGATCATGACCTGAGCCAAAGTCGGACGCTTCACCGACTGAGCCACCCAGGCGCCCTTCTTTGTACTTTTTATACTCTCTGCTTTTATACTCTAAAGCATTCTAGAATAAAAATATTTTTTTGTTTTTTTGTTTATTTCATTTTAGAGAGAGGGAGAGAGGGTGTGAATGAGGAGAGGGGCAGAGGGAGAGAGAGAGAGAACCTTAAGTAGGCTCTATACTCAGCGCAGGGTCCGGTGTGGTCATTCAACCAACTGAGCCACCCAGGCATCCCTACAATAAAAAGATTTTAAAAAACGTATTCCTGTCAAATCAGAGTAAGTGGAAGCTTAAATGGCCAGCCTTTAACTTAAATATGCCCTTGACCTAAATAAAAAGCAAGTAAGAGATATGTGGCTGTTTTATGTGTAAAGAGGCAGTGATGGGGACACTCTAGCTTATCTCTAGAAAACTGTCAAAGGAACTTACAGTTTTGGGCAACTTAAGGTCCCAATGTCTTAAAGGCTAGGCTACACAGCCAGATTATCCTCCAATAAGTAAAACATTACCAATTGCGGAAAAAGAATGACTTTCATTCTGCTCATCATTCGGCCAAATGACTTTGTCATAAGAGGGAGACTGAATGATTAAAATATTCTTACATTTTGGATGTTTCATATTCCTCTTGGAATCGGTGGCTTAAATTCCCTTCACAGTCCAATGTGAAAACCCTCAGGCCACAGCATAACATGGCATCCACCAAAGCCAGACCTGCTGTGAGGCAAGGCACGATTTAATACAACAAGTGCTGTTATAAAAGTCAGCCAAAAACTTGCAAAATCCAATTATGCAAAACAGAAAAACAGGAAACATAATAAGGAACTGCAACCTTGAGGCAATTTTGGTATCTTTCTGAGGGAAAAAGAACATATGAAAGGCTTTCCAATTCCATCCACATTGTTGCAAATGGCAAGATTTCATTCTTTTTGATTACTGAGTAATATTCCTTTATGTATGGACACACACACACACACACACACACACGAACACCCCTTCTTTATCCATTCATCAGTTGATGGAACTAGAGTGTATTATGCTAAGTGAAAGAAGTCAGAACGACAAACATCGTATGATTTTACTCATATGTAGAATTTGAGACACTCAGCAGATGAACATAGGGGAAGGGAAGGAAAAATAAAATGAAGACAGAGGGAGGCAAACCACAAGAGACTCTTAAATACACAGAACAAACTGAGGGTTGCTGGAGGTGAGGTGGGTAGGGGGATGTGCTAAATGGGTGATGGGCATTAAGGAGGGCACTTTTTGGGTTGAGCCCTGGGTTCTACTCCTGAAATCATCACACTGTATGTTAACTAATTAGAATTTAAATAAATACATTAAAAGGAAAAGAAAGGCTTTCCAGGTAATAGGGAAGCTGAACTTTGAAAAGTCACTCTTGCTTATAAAAGCAAGAAAGTGAATGAAAAATGACACCAGGGATGATGAAACCTCTGTGTAGTAAAAGTGCTTCCCCTAACCGATTCGGTCAAAAGCAGGAAGGGGCTAGGGAAATAAAGAACTACAGCGACATGAGAGAAGGAGCAGGGAATTACCTGAGTCTTCTCTCTTTTCTGCGGGCGGCAACATGACCAGGAGGGTTTCTATATTTGGCCACCAAATCGGCCAAGTGCTGCCCACCCGGGACTGGTTTTAACAGGCTCACACGCTGACCACCCCCCCCCACCAAAAAAAATCCCCTCTAAAAGCTACAGGGCCTGGGGACGCTTCCCAGACTGGAAGACAAAGAACCACCACCCTATTGTGCACATGTGGTAACAGCATTTCCATCAAGGTGATCAAGTTCCAAGATGGGAAATAATCTACAAATCGCAGGCAAAAAAATCTGGATGAGCTTGAGAGATAAACAGGTCTCATTTAGAAATCTTTCCTGCACATCTTATCAAAGAAAAATACATGACGTAATGCATTTTCATCCAAGGACGCTTTGTTGTCAGTGCTCAAATTAGCATTAGAGGATGTGAAAACCTCCGTTTTCTGAAGCAGAACTTGTGCTCTCTTAGAAAAAAAGATTCTCGGTGTACTGGGATACAGCACTTGTGGAAAATTTCTAACTTAAAACCTGGGAGAAGCATCCTGCTGTGGCCCTTATCTTACCACACTTGCTGCACCCCGGGGGGCAGTCAGTCATTCCAACCTGGGCAGAGGAGACGGGTCTAGCTGGCTTCAGGGCAAGTCCATCCTGGCAGCAGGCCGGGCTGCCCTCTCTAACAGCCAAATTTCTAGACAGGCTATCTGCCTTTACTTTCAAAGAAAAAAAAAATCCCCCTTTGTTTGGTCCCAGCTTCATAGAGAACAGAAAGTTGCCAAGATCAGGATACAGGTTGGCCTTCAAGATTCCTACATCAAAAATTCTGGATGTGAGCCACGTGAAGAAAACAGCTACATTAGGTGGTCTAAGGACGAAGTGCTGGAATTGTTAAAAATAATTTTACATGTCTTTAAAAAAAATGGGGTGCCCGGCCGGCTCAGTCAGTATGGCATGCGACGCTTGATCTCGGTCGGGATTGTGTTTGAGCGCCACGTTGGGTGTAGAGTTTTAAAAATAGAATCTTTACAAAAAAAATAATTTAACATGAGGTTTTCATAAATGTCTCATTTATTTCAGCCAAGATCTCAAAAATAATACACCAAATTACATCAGAAAGTATCAGCAAAAATTATCCCTATCTTAGGAGATCTGCCAGATTCCCAAGTGACTGGTTGCGAGTGTCGCTTTGTGTGCAGAACCACATCATTCTGCCCGGGGTGCTCCCTGGAAGTGAACGAGGACAAGCGAAGGACAAGGGAAGAATCCAACTCTAGGATCTTCAGCTGCATTAAGATACGGTCACCACTCGGGTTAGGAAATTCAGAAAATCCAGAGATGAAGCTGTTAAAGAATGGTCTGAGGTATAGCCTGGCCATAGGCTTGGAATTCTAGAAAGATCTGATCTCTGAATTCCAAAGAATATTATTTGGTTAAGTAAGTGGACTAAAATGAAGGGCTACAGCAGACACTACTGGTTCGTCAGAAATGTAAAGCATCCACGTGCCATGTCCCGACACATCCCAGATGTGGCCAGCTGGGAGCACACCAGGGTCATCTCTTCTTCCCAGACATCTTTGTTCTAAAAAGTCTCAAAGGAAGGACCAAATGGAGACCAAGCAGTGGCAAGGGTTTTAGAATTAGTTTCTTCCATTGCCATTTACTCTAAAATGGATACAAATAGACTAACCCACAAATAGAAAATCATGAAAAACTGATAAACAGCTACAGATTTTTTTCCATAACTCTGTCACTGAAATATACGTCCCTTGCCTTAAAATAAGGCAAGAGTTTAAAGAAACCGTGACTTATATACCCATGACATCTAAAAATATGATCTGGAAAACAGTATCATTGAGACTGATCAGCAACCATTTCTGTCTGTGGCCTACCCTAGCTGCTGTATGTCACATACTATAATCTTTTGCTCTCTGTTGATGAACAATAAATGTGTATGGCCAGCCCCAATGTACCATATTTTTCCTGCTCATGGGAATAAAATTACATGCATTATATTTTACCTTCCCCCTGACCCTGATGTTCAATTTATAGGGAATTAGGAGTGTCCATGCAATGAAATAGGTGCAACACTTTGAGAGTTACAGAAGATTTGAGCCAAAGACTAGTTCGGAGGCCTTTACCTAATGTTTATCAGTCACATGGAGATGCTTTGAGGAGATTCATTTTAGGTCACAGACCTTTAGTTTTAAGCAATTTTAAGTAACCAATGATTAAAGTTCAACAAAACAAAAGGAGAACATCAACAGCTATGGCTGTCGACACGTTGCTAATCCCAGCAGCCAAAGGGGAATCGTACCAACTGTCAAAGAAAGGATGTCTCTGGTCTAGAGACAAGGCAAAGTGCCTTACTGTTTGTTGTTGGCTTTCTTGGAGGAATCCACCGGTGATTTCTCCCATTAAATGGTCCTCTGGTTTTAACTAGCAAAGCATCCCTTTTCCTAGAGGAGAAGACTAGTAATAAATACTTAAGTAGAGCATATTATCTAATATACCTTACTATCATCCCAGAAAGTCTCAGTAAATATAAAAGTGAACTACCTATTGGAATAAGTAGTGTCTGTCAATAGTGACTCAATAATGATTTATTAAATGGTGAATACCTTAAACTTCACCTCTACTTGTTACTTTCTCATCTTAGACACTCAGGACCTTGATTAAGCCCCACTGGTTACCAATTAGCCCCATGAATGACTAATTCAAACAGGACTAGCAAGAGAGTTCTCATCAGACTTATGACAAAGCACTCAGGCATCCTAAATCTTTCATCTGGGCAATAACATTTACCGAGTTACCTTATAAACTCTATCCCATTGACTAGTTCTGGAAAAATCAGGGGAAAAAAAAGAGAGGGAGATCAGCACCCAAAAAATACTGCATGCCACTTCCTTTGCAGCTATTCCTAGCAAGTAAATGGGAAAGCTTTCATTTTTCAACTCGCTTTTTCACTTTTCCTTGATCCTCTACTTTCTTAATGGCGGCTTGGATAGCCTCTTGGTCGCCCAGGAACTGGTGAGGCCCAACAGCATGCAGGTTCTCATCCAGTTCCAGGAGAATGGGCACTCCAGTGGGAAGAGTGATGTTGATAATGTCTTCGTCGGAGATACCTGTAGATTGGGAGAGGAAGGGACAAAGCATTAAAGACAACACAGGAGGTAATTCTGTTCGGTTGTTTCACTGCACATTTATTGAGTCCCATATTAGTGGCATGTCTGGAACCACTCCAGATACTGTAAGGCATTCTAGCTATAGTTCCTGGAAGTATAAAAACTTCTCAGAAATTAAAAAAAAAAAAAAAAAAAAAAAGCTTAGACAGAGATTCGCATCATATTAAATTTTAGGATAGATACCCTTCAGGGCAACCTGTTGTTCCTTCATGTTTCCTATCTAAATCTTGTACATGAACCATCATAGTAGCATAATAGCCAAAAAGTGGATACATCCTAAATGTCCATTAATTGATGAATGGATAAATTAACTATAGTAATTGCGGTATACCCATACAGTGGAACATTATTTAGCAATAAAAAAAGAAATAAGTGCTTAATACATGCTAAACATTGATGACCCTTGAAAACATTATGCTAATGAAAGAAGCCAGACATAAAGGACGGCATGTTGTAGGATTCCATTTATATAGGAAAATCTAGTGTGAGAAAAATAGATTAGTGATTGCCTAGGGCTAGAGAGAATGAGGAAATTGGGAAGTGACAGTTAAGTATAGGGTTACTTTTGGGACTAATGAAAATGTTCCAAAATTGACTGTGGTGATAGATGGGCAATTCTGTACACATACTAACAGCCACTGAACTGTACATTATGTAAATTATATCTCAAGAAAGCTGTTAAAAAATACTAAACAGATCCAGAGAAGTTAAATTAAATTTCTCAAATCACAAGACTGATAAGGCAATCACATTGCACCTGGTTTTCTTATTCCCAAATCCCAGGATTTCAACTCTGGTCATCTGACTTGTTCACGGCTACTTCCAGCGCAGTATAAGGAGAGAAGAGAATGTTTGCAATCATGTTCTGCCCTTTTGAAGGGCTGGGTACTAACTAAACAGTAGCACGTCGTGTTCCTCCGTCTTCAGGGCTGGTAAGGACATGAACAGATTCATCTGATCCCCTTGAAACAGTTAACAAACAGGGATCATGATGCGCCAGGTTTAGGGGTTGTCGTCTGGGAGTTTAGAAATGAGTTCTAGGTCTTTGGCAAGGGGCTGGAGAGCACATGGGAATCTCCTGTTTGGCCAAGGTCCCAGATCTAACCAGATCTTGACAGGTCCTCTCTTCAACAGCACCACACTCGAGCTCATGTCTATGGCTCAGATAACATCCCACTTTTGTGTGGGACCAAATCAAAGAGCCAACTAAACAAAGGCCACGAGAACTATCATATTTCACATACAAAGGAAGGAGAGCTCAACAAAAATAGAGACATTTCCAATAAACACCAAGTTGACATTCCACTTTAATGACTACTCAAATCATTCACACAGCAGACTAATTACTTACAAATATTTAAAATGCTTAGACTGGTTAATAATCAGTCAATGAGACTTAACAGACTGAAATTTTAAAATAGCAAATTAGGAAAAACCACAGTGAAGCTATTACTCATTACTCGATTTTGGCATAAGCCATTCTTCATCCTGAGAAAGTTAAGCCAGCAGAACTCCTAAGGCTAGAATAATGCATCTGCACCGAATTAAGCCAAACTGAATCAATACTGTATTATGCAATACTGTATTATAAATTCACTAACTGGAACATCATACGAAAGTTAAAATGAGTGAACAAACAGCACATCCCCTGTCTGATAACTGGCTTAGATTTTTGTTATTGTTTTTTTGGCTCCAAGAACGTTTGAAGGGAAATATCAGAGTTCTCACCCTGCAACTGCCCTTCTCCGTCACCGCTCCCTCCACTGCCACCCCTTCTTCAGCCCCCAACCATTGTCTTTAATTCTTGAATCTTCACGTAGGAGCATCTAGGAGTTAACTGTGGTCAATCCACATGGTTGGGCTATTTTGAGTAAGAAATAATGAAAGTTTATGGTAAGTCAAAGGGGGTAACTCAATGCCAGTATGGGTAGAAATTCAAACAACTTCATTTTCTGCATACAGAAATAGCTCTAGAAAGTCAAATCTGCACCTATGAGCCCTCTCCACCAAGTCATTATAGCAGGAACAGGAGCCACAGCCAGTTATTGAGATCACTGTACATTATTTTATTTATTTTTTAAATGTTTATTTATTTTTGAGAGAGAGACAGAATGGGAGCGGAGGAGGGACAGAGAGGGAGACACAGAATCAGAAGCAGCCTCCAGGCCCTGAGCTGTCAGCACAGAGCCCGAGGCAGGGCTCGAACCCACGAACTGTGAGATCATGACCTGAAGCTGAAGTCGGACGCTTAACCTACTGAGCCACCCAGGTGCCCCGAGATCACTGTACATTATTAAGTATATTAATACTTATGTTAATATGTATATACATTAATTAAGTATATTAAGATGCACTTACAGCATTCACACTTGGCCTTCTATTAGAGGTGGCTGTGCAAATGCTCGCTTCGCCAACCAGGATTATAAACGACTTGAGAAGAGGGACCATGTCTCATCCATCCCCGTGTCACACATGCTCTCAGACCAGTGCCTTACCCCCTGCGAGAACTCAGTAATATTTGTTCAACTGTAAAGAACCTTCTATTATATGCATTGGCTGCCAGGATCCAGAAACTGTTTAGCTGTATGATCCACTTTTACAACTGTATATATTGTATGAATCTACTTCTTATATACAAACACAAGCGATAAGGAACAGAACATTAGCTACAAACTCTAACTTATAAAGTCCATACATGAAAGCACTCTGAAGACTTTTCAAGAGTTCCAGTATCGGCCGAATTTCAGAAAGAGATCAAAATGGGGACATAGCTCCTCAAAAGCCAGGATTTTGCATGTCCAATTCTAGGAGCTATATCCTGTGCCAAGAACAGCACCTGATTTGACAGGCCCTCAGCACACAGCTGAAATGAATAAACCTGAACTCTCTGGGCTTTCCAATTAAATCTATTCTTTTACTCTTGAAACCTTGATTAAAGACTGTGTTTCCTTTATAACCTTACCAAAGAGAGAGAGAGAGAGAGAGAGAGAGAGAGAGAGAGAGAGAGAAGGCACTTAGGCTTGAATACAAGGTATTTAGTGCTAATAAACAATTCAAATTAAATTTATCTATATATTTTCTTTGATTTCCTCCAAAGGTTTGCTCATCTCGGGCAACAGGAGAAAAGACAGCCAGGGAGACAGATTTGTC
The DNA here is from genome assembly GCF_023721935.1 of Panthera uncia. Classification (NCBI taxonomy): domain Eukaryota; kingdom Metazoa; phylum Chordata; class Mammalia; order Carnivora; family Felidae; genus Panthera; species Panthera uncia. Next base: position 144,775,753 of record NC_064816.1, on the reverse strand, counting down.
ACAGGATGAAAACAAACCCCAAATCTATAGTGTATACTTTTGGAAACTAGGAAAAGAGGAAAACCACTTCGACCAATTCGTTTGGCCGTGAGGTGCACCCACGCCCCACTTACCTTTCCCAGTCAAGAAGGTCACAATTCAAACCCCGCTGATGGGCGGTCTGTGGTGAGAGGCCTGTATTCTATTGCAAAAATGAGAGCTGACACAAGATGTTCTCAATTTCATAGATGATCTATCTATCTTTAATTAGAAATCTTTAAAGTTTGGATGCTACTATTTACAACTTATGCTGGGAGCAAGTGCAAAGGGGTTATTTGAATATTGCAACACGATGATAGGATAACAGCCTCTAATTTGGAATAAGGCAAAGAGAAGAATCCACATTGAATTTTAAAGTTAAGGGGCGCCTGGGTGGTGCAGTCGGTTAAGCGTCCAACTTCAGCCAGGTCATGATCTCACGGTCCGTGAGTTCGAGCCCCGCGTCAGGCTCTGGGCTGATGGCTCGGAGCCTGGAGCCTGTTTCCGATTCTGTGTCTCCCTCTCTCTCTGCCCCTCCCCCGTTCATGCTATGTCTCTCTCTGTCCCAAAAATAAATTCAAAAACGTTGAAAAAAAAAAAATTTAAAAAAAAAATAAATAAAAAAAAATAAAGTTAAGATAGCCTGCAACTTTTAAAAGTAGAAGTTTTCCTACATCAATTAAACTTTGAATAAGAGAAAGCCTGACCATACCACCAGACAAGCATTTGCTTTACAGGAGAGAGGTCTGAATTTGCAGCTTCCGAAAATATCACGCTAAAATGCCAAAGGTGAAGCACTCGTCAGCCCAGCCGCCACAGCTGGCCCCGGCTGACCTGCCCTCCCCGGCTCTCTAATTTTGCCTCAAGGCTTCCTTGCCTTGCTATGTGTGCAGCTGCACCCAATTCTTCAGGGACCAAGCCTGTCGTTCATGAGTCTCCTGCATGCCACTCTGATTCCAAACTTGAAACTGCCTAGTCCTGTGCTTGAACCCAGACTAAACAATCCACTTCCGCTGGCAAGACGCAGACTACATCCAACGCTTCAGTTCAGTCCCTGGATTTTCCTTCAGTGTGGGCCAGCAGCAAACAAACAGGAAGTGACTATGCCAACCACAGAGAAAGAAACAAACGCCTGTCTGGAGCGCTACAGGACAAGATGCTTTTAGATACTAAGCCTGTGTTAGGAGCTTTCGCGGTGGTGCTCTGTGACAAGTGTGTCTGAACCAGTCAGCGCAGGGCCCTGCTTTTGCCTGGACTTATTAGCACAGCACAGGCAATCCTCTATGCTGCTAGAAACAGGTAAAGCAGTTCCTTATGTAGGAATTTTCTTACTATATAGTATCTCATAGGTCTGTCTGCAGTCCTTCTTCTGAAAGTGTCAAGGACTACTTCCCAGTTAAAAGTAATGCAATCTCCCAATTACCTACAATTTAAAAGCAGAGATGTTAAATAAGTAATCGACACGGTAGAGGCTGTCCTGATCAGGCAAGAAGCGTATCCTAGGCCCTGACATGGGTTCCTGTGTTTGAGATTCTTGTACAAGAGTGCTGCCTAGTTCTGAATCAGTAACACTTGCCTTGCTGTTCTTTTCATGCTCTTGCATTGACCTACTCCTTGCCTAGGTGGTTGTGAGAAGAAAAAAAGTACAGATAGAAGACCCAAGGAAGACTAGAGAATTCAGTGTCAAGTGAGCAGAAATAGTTCTGGGGCAGAAAAACCTTTCCTAGACACGCTCACAACCTCGAAGGACAAAGCTTCTTGGTCCAACAGCTTCTAGATAACTCACGAAGACCGGCTGTACCAGCGATTCCCTGTGATGTCCATGGTTTGGGCGCTGTGGAAAGTCAGCACTACTTGGTCCCAGTCTTGAGAGAGCATACCGGGGCCCTCCGGGTTAGTTTTCAAAGGCACAATTAGGCGTATGTAGCAACCTTCATTTAATTAATTCTACTAGTTGACAAACTAATCGAGTCTTTATCTTAGGCAACAAAAGCCATGGTCCCCATTAGGGAAATGGTCATTTCACTGGATAAAAGCTAGACTTTTTACACCGAAGTATAATTCACATGCAGTAAAATTTACCGGTTTTAGTGTACAGAATAGCTCTATGAACCCCCCAAAATTTCCTTATACCCCCCTGCATCCTACCTTTTCTTCCACTGATCTGTTTTCTGACCCGATAGTGTTGCCTTTTCCTGACAGGCATATAAATGGGAGTCATACAGTGCATAGTTTGCTTGTTTTTTGCTAAAAAAACAAAAAACAAAAAAATCCAAAACTCAAACAAAACAAAACTCAAAGTTCTTTTCTCACTGTTCTGGGGATATCAAAGTCTGAGGTCACTTTCCTTGGCTTGTACATGGTTGTCATCTCCCTGTACCTTCACATGGTCTTCTGTGTGTGTCTGTGTCCTGATCTCTTATGAGGACGCCAATCACGTTGGATTAGGGCCACCCTAATGGCCCAATTTTACTTGAATTACTTCTTTAAAGACTCTCTATCTAAATACGGTCACATTCTGAACTACTGAAGGCTAAGACTTCAACAGGAATCTACAATACTCAGCTTTTTGAGCCCAGGTCTTTCACTTAGCATAATGCCGTTGAGGTTCAGCCACGATGTTGAGGGTATCAGTAGTTTGTTCCTTTTCATTCGAGCAGTTTCTTTAAGCAAAACAGCTGAGTGATCAATGATTGAAATAAAAAGTATGACCCACATACACTAAACAGCAGTGTAAAACACGGGGCTGAACCTCAGTTTTCCAGTGAGTTCACAGCCTGGCTCTAGTTCCTATATTAAACAGGATAGGTATGTAAATGTCTAGAGGTGCACTTAGCATGCGCTCAAAAAAAAAAAAAAAAAAAAAGAAAAAAGGTCACCTTGTACATCTGTACTAGGGAACACCATTCACAAACCACAATATTAGGGTAACAGCAATAATAATTTGAGACTCAGTTAGCTGCATCAAATTAACTTTTAATGGTTAACCTGCCAAGGATACTCTTGACTCAGCTTCTTAAAACATAGTATTCCAAACAAAAAATAGATCAAGGGAAGGGCTACTTTTCAGAAAACATTTAAAACAAAAAAGCCCAGGTGGTAATCATGTGTGGAGACTCAGTGAACTGGGTTTGGGTGGAGTTCACGACTCCAACTAATTATCATGATCATGGCTAAGTCATCTGAGGTCTGTCTGGCTTTCATTTTCCCTCAACAGCACCTGTCTTCTTTTTCACAAATGGAAGAAGTGTCAGTCAGGACTGGACTGCCTATAGGATAAAGTCATAGCACCAAATAGTTGACAAACAAAATAACGTCTTAAGAACCAACACTCTCCATTGTTGAGATGTATACAAGGTAGAGTAGATATGTAACACTTGTATCCTTTAAGTAGAGAGATCATAAGGCACTTGGAGATCTCAGGGTAGACTAATATTCTAATTAGTTTTTTTACCGGGTCATCATCCTTCCTACCCCAAAGTTATAGTCTTTAAACAATAAAGTATTTTTGTGATACGAGAGTATGCTGTCGTTGATTCTATCAGCTACCATACTCCTCCCCAGCAGAAGGTAACAGGCTTTAAGTTTGCCAGGCAGTTTAAGGATAATACAGGGAAAAATTGCCCAGTTCCTTGAAAGATCCTGTTAATAGGAGAGAATTTTATATAAACATATCTAGAAAGCATGACTAGGAATCAGGTGAACCTACAACCACAAACATTTTTACTTTTGTTTAGCAACTTTTGTGTTTACAGGAAATATGGAATCTGGTCACACCTATTTCAGGGATTCATTCTTAATACTAGCAAAGGCTAACACCTTTATGGTAAGGTGACCACAAAATTTATCATTCAAGCAGGGCACTTATGAAAATGAAAGGAGATGCTATTAATAATTGCACTGGAACAACAGGTATTAACCAGAAAATGGGGGTGATACAGTCATGTAACTTTACAGTAAGAATAAACTGGCAATTAAAATGGTAAATTTTATGATATTTTTTAACACAATGAACATACACACACACAAATAAATTGGCCAGGGGTCCTTCTTATATGATAAATACCTGTATTTCCCCCTAAAGTAAGTAAGATTCACTTAATTTCTGGAATCTTAAAAAGTTAGCATCCAGGGGCCCCTGGGTGGCTCAGTCGGTTAAGCATCTGACTTCGGCTCAGGTCATGATCTTGCGGTCCATGAGTTCGAGCCCCACATCGGGCTCTGTGCTGACAGCTCAGGGCCTGGAGCGTGCTTTGGATTCTGTGTCTCCCTCTCTCTCTCCCCCTCCTCCACTCACACTCTGTCTCTGTCTCTCAAAAATGAATAAATCTCGGGGCGCCTGGGTGGCGCAGTCGGTTAAGCGTCCGACTTCAGCCAGGTCACGATCTCGCGGTCCGTGAGTTCGAGCCCCGCGTCAGGCTCTGGGCTGATGGCTCGGAGCCTGGAGCCTGTTTCCGATTCTGTGTCTCCCTCTCTCTCTGCCCCTCCCCCGTTCATGCTCTGTCTCTCTCTGTCCCAAAAATAAATAAAAAACGTTGAAAAAAAAAATTAAAAAAAAAAAATGAATAAATCTCAAAAAAAAATTGTTTTTTAAGTTAGCCTCCAAACTCAAAGGAATATTTTCTTTTAGGCTGAGAATTTATCAAATACCACATAAAGCCCTATAACTTGAGTTCCTGAAAGGCAGATGTGTGAGATAAGACTAATGTTGGTATTCCTGTTCTGGTAAACATATACATCCAGAATAAATTTTTAAAAAGCTAAAATCTCATTAACAGAAATTATGTGGAAGAAATAACATACACTGTTTCTTCGGATCTTGGCAAAGTCATTTATGCTTAATTCTTAGAGCTGTGACAGCAAATACATGGATCTTATTTTTCAATATATAGTAAGAGAAATCTATTAGTGGAGATTGGTATTTAGGGAACTCCTAAAATAAGACATGAGAACTAATTTACGGAGTGATTCTAAAATCTAAAGTAATTTCTTCCATGTTAGGCGTGGAGGTCATTCTAAAGGGAGGCACAGCGACACCAAAGAGCTCCATGAGTCTTAACAAGGGCACCACCAGGGGGTACCATAGGCCAAAAGGAACCAGGTTGTTCTGCCCGGGGTGGGTGAGCCAAGCTTACATACCAGCCTTCTGTCTTCCTATGGACAGATCCCAATCTTCACATCCACTGCTTTTGTTTCCCCACTCTATGGCTTGTGCCTAATGGCATATTCTGGATTTTCTGCCATTTTTTCCCCCCTCAATGTCTGCCATCTGCCATGGTCACCAACCCTCCCATTTCCACTTCCTGTCTCCCTCATCGACACCTCCCCTGTCCTCTGCTGCAGACACCAGCCAACTTTATGCCTTTTCTACTTTCACATACTTCCTTCTCAAATCCCATACCATTTGCCTCTTCCAGCATGAAAACTGCTGTTTTAAATCAATTATCTTCCAAATAACAACATTTTGTATAAGGCCTATAGATAGGGAGAGGGATAGGAATTATAATTTAAGGTTGCTTCAGTTGTGTTAAGCTCTGAAAAGTCATTTAGCACTATACATCCAATTTAAAAAAAAAAAAAAAAAAAAAGACCTCCAGAAGAAAGCTTAAATAAAGCCTGAGGACTAATGCCTACTAATTTCTCAGCAACCCCTATAAATCCATTTCTGCTCTAGTGACCAAAGCTGTAGTTTATTTTATTTTTCCTTATTCTTTACTCCACATCCATACATGTCTACTTTGACACTGCTTCCCATATTTGCCCTCCAATATTTTTCTCTAGGCCAATGCCACATCCTTTAATCTTTCAATCCCATTGATTAAACTATTTTTGCAGCTTTAACTTGGTAATTCACATACAATTTATCCATTTATCCCACGGCTTTTAGTATATTCAGACTCGTGCGACCATCATCACAATCAACTTTAGCACGTTTCACCACCCCAACAAGAAACTCTGTACCTAATGGCAGTCGCTGTTCATTCCACACCCCTCCACCTCTACCCCAGGCCCAGGAAACACATAATCTATTTTCTGTCTGTAAAGATGTGGCCATTCTGGACATTTCATTTAAGTAGAATTGCACAATAAATATGCCTTTGTGACTCCCTTCTTTCAGGTAATGATGATTTTAAAGTTCATCCACACTGTAGCACATAAGAGTATTTCATTCTTTTTCATTGCTGAATCATATTATATTGTATGGATACCAAATTTAATGTATCTAGTCACTAGGTGACACGCATTTGGGATGCCTCTCTGTGTTTTGGCTCTTATGAATACTACTACTATGAAGGTTTGTGTACATGTTTTCATTTGGACATAGGTTTTCATCTCTCTTAAGTATTGCTATGGGTTGAACTATTATGCCTCCAAAAAAGATACGTTGAAGTCCTAACCTCAGAATGTGACCTTATTTGGAAGCAGGGTCTTTATAGAGGTAATCAAGTTAAAATGATATCTTTCACCCTACTCTAATATTATGTGTATTCTTACGAAAAGGGGAAATTTGGACAAGAAACAGAGACGCACAGGGAAAACACCTAGTGAAGACAGGTCTGCACGGATGCACCTACAAACCAGGGAATTCCAAAGATTGCCAACAAGCCCAAGAAGCTAGAAGACGCAAGAAAGGATAGAGAGAATATGACCCCGGCAACACTTTAATTTAGGACTTGCAGCCCCGGGAACTGTGAGGAAAATTAGTATCTGTTGTTTTAAGCCTTGCAGTTATTGGTACTTCGTTACAGTAGCGCTAGGAAATGAATATGCCAGGCAAATACCTGGCAATAGAATTGGTGGGATCGTATGGTAACCGCAGGTCTAATCTATAGAGAAGCTGACGGATTGTTTTCCACAGCAGTTATACCAAATGATTGTTTTTCGGTAAATTATTAATGGTTTCAAAACCTCCCTCAAATACAGAAAGTAAGCTTTCTATGGGTAACCTTGCCGTCCACAGGTAATTCTCCCTCTACTCTGACCAGGGTGACAGTCTTCTTCACCATTGGCTAAACCTTCCTATTCCCTTCAAAAAAGAACAGTAACAAACAGGGAAATCCTCGATGCGCTAATAGAAGGGAGTATCTAGAATGGGCTGTGGCTGGGGATGCAGAATAATCTTAAAGACATCTAAACCTAAAGACAGTTGAAGAATAAATTGTATTAAATAGCAAGAAATCATTTTTAAAGGGAGGGTTTCCTAGTTAAGACAGGGGAGAAAAGAGGTTCCTGAAGCAGATGATGGCATCTTCTTTAGGGAAGGGAGCTTGGCCACAGAGAGATCGAAGTCTCGTCTCTGGAACAAGGGAATTGGAGTGGTGGAACAGAATACACCTTTGGGCAGAAACTTTGAAATTCTGAATTTCAGTTTGTTGTTGTCCTAAGAGAAGGCTCAACTCTTCTTCAAACAATAAAGTACTGTAGTCCAATAATGATGAAGTTATTTATCACTTAATCAAATACCTGACTATTCTGAAAGAAAAAGAATAGAAGCCTTATGTAGTTGAGTAAATAAGATATATACACAAACAGGGTGAGCGCCATGTCTAGCCAATAACATTTTTAATAGCCAATAAAGTCTGTAGAGTTTAGATCTCTGCACAACTAATGGATGCAAGTATTCGAGTAATGATTTGGCTTTTGGCCATGTTATAAAAATCAGGGGCAAAAGCACATGCTAAAAAGTTTACAATAAAATCTCATAAAGATCACTTTGTTTGGCTACCAATAACCTATTCTCACTTATTTCACATACAGTGTCAACCTCTTCATTTTTCACAGCCTCATGGAGAAAAGTAAAGCAGAATGGGCAAGGAATGTTAGAGAAATGCATTCTAATATCAGGGGCTAACTACTGCTGGTGCTGTCAGGACAAAGGACGAGGGAGCAGATCACTCAAAAAGCACAAATGGGTGGGTGATGGGTATTGAGGAGGGCACCTTTTGGGATGAGCACTGGGTGTTGTATGGAAACCAATTTGACAATAAATTTCATATACTGAAAAAAAAAAAAAAGCACAAATGCCTGGGATTGCTTAGTGAAGGGAGAAAGGGGAAGGAAGAACCCCCTGTAAGTGTCACAGTGCAATCACTGATGCCCTAAAGTGGTGAGCCCGAGTCCTCAGAGGTTCCTAGTTTACATCAGTTAAGAGGAAGATAACAATATTGTACATTTCAGAATATGTTTAGAACACAACATGAAGTAGTTAAAATAAAATTGAGCCGACTGATGATCTCCAACAGGCAATCCTTTTATTTACCTTCCCCCTAACTTTCTCCCAATCAATGAATAGGCCTGGTCTGGAAAGAAAGAGCTGGAACAAAGGAATTGTTCAAGAAACACAGATCTGCGACGCAGGAATAATTGTTTAGAGTTGGAAGAGCATGGGCAAAACTGAAGTCTAGGTAATTTTGTTTATCTGGAACGACTCAAATAAATTGACTTTGCATACCATCTCTATAGAAATTAATTCCCTCCCTAGCCTGCTTTTACCTTGCTACAGCAAAAACCTTATTATCCTTTAGATCAATAGTTCTCAAAGTGGAAAACCGCCAAGCAGCAGTAACCGCATCACCTGAAAACACCTTAGAAGTGCAAATTCTCCAACCATACCCCCAGGCCTACAAATTCAGAAACTTCAAGGATGGGGCCAGCAATCTGGAGTAGACCAAAGTCTCCCTCCAGGGAAATCTGATGCTTGCTAAAGTTTTAGAATCATTGCTTTATATAGTATGAATGTGAAAGGCACAGGGTTTTTGATTTAATAGAACAAAATGATTCTTAAAAGACTGAAATGAGTATGGAAACGAATTTGACAATAAATTTCATATAATTAAAAAAAAAGACTGAAATGACAAAAGGGAATAGGGCAAGAAAGTCCATTATGTAAATTGTGCTCAGAAACCCTGTCCTTTCTAGATTAAGGTCCAAGCATAACATTTAGCAACCTCTAATAAGTAGCATAAAGAGGGTACCTTCCAGATGTTTCAGGAGAGCCCTACTGCTATTTCCATGAGCAGATATCAGAACGGTTTTGCCACTTAAGACTTCAGGAGCAATCCTTTCATTCCAAAAGGGTAGGAGTCTCTCCAGAACATCCTTTAAGCTTTCAGATCGTGGCAGCTGATCGACAGGTACATCGCACACTTTATACCTCCGGTCACTGTAGATTTCATGGTAGTAAGGGTGAGATTCGTCAATGGGTGGTGGGGTCACATTGTAACTTCTCCTCCAGAGCCTCACTTGTTCTTCACCGTGATTCAAAGCCATCTGCTCCCTGTTGAGACCGATCAAAGCTCCATAGTGACGTTCGTTTAGACGCCACGAGCTTTCCACCGGAACCCATTCCTGCCCCAGCTCTTCCAGGATCAGCCAGGCTGTGTGGATGGACCGATTAAGGATGGACGTGAATACGAGATCAAACTCAAAGTTTAGTGCTTTGAGCTGCTTCCCACAGTTCCGAGCTTCCTCCATTCCTTCACTGTTAAGTTTCTGATCCACCCAGCTACAAAACCGATTCTCTTTATTCCAAGCGCCCTCTCCATGTCTTAACATAATCAGTTTGTACTTGGACATACTGATGGCTGAGCTCGCCTAGCACTTTCAAATGGGTTCAATGACAGCAAGACATCTAGAAAGAGAAGAAACAAAAAGTATGTTATGGTCTTCATTCAACCGACTACCTGAATGGAAGCACAACTTTACAACATATACACTACGGCACATTCTAGAGATAATTAATTACAGGGAGCCTAATCGATTTGAATTTTCTGACAGCTAGACAATATCTTAATTGTATGATGTAAAATGACAGGACATGTCATTCTAATGGCATGCTGCGTTTCCACCAGATAAAAAGGCAGTCTGTGCTTACAGAAGAGAGGATTTACTAGAATGAGTTATAGATGTCTGAAAGTATGACTAGTAGCTGGGAACTCCCAGCTCCTAGCAGCTGACTCCAGGTTGAAGGCATCCTTCTCACTTTGTTTTTCCCCTGGTGGAAAAAGAAATATTTACCAGTGTCACCTTATTATAGAAGTTAAACACGTTAATTCAATGAACCACCGCATCTGCTTGGTATGTAAATCACTAATGGGTGGCAACTCGCTCTTCAATGCCACAGGTGACACTACATATAAGAAAATCTACCGTCCAACATTCAAACAACACCAAAAGTGATTTAAAACAACATTAACACCGAATACGGTACTCACCTAAATAATCTCTCACCTGCCCCCAAACAACCCTCGCTCGGCAGGCATAAATCCTGATGCAAAAAAGCTATCAAATGCAAGCAGCTGTAGAAGAGATGCTGCCTGTAGAAAGAGATTAGCAGGAGCAGGTCTGAAGAAGTGACAGGAAGCACGCTGATAAGGAGGCCCCGCCCCCTCCGGCCCAAATCTTAGGCTGCCCTGCACACACCAGCCGCATCTCAGCGGGAGAAGAATCTGGTGAAGTGGGACAGACAACCTTACAGTGTTTCTGAATTCCCTAAGTTAGGCTGCTGGCCCGAAGGTCTGCTGGGCCCACTCCGTCCCCTGGAGAATCTGCTGTTCCGGCTGCATCAGCCTGCCCTCACCCTCCTTGCAGTGGACATATGTATACCGACAAACACTGCCCGCCTTGCAGGCCCAGGCTCTCCGCTTCCACCCCAGGGTTTTCCACACTGGGGACTAACAATGATAGGAACATCGGGGCCTGGTCTCCTGCCGTTCTTGCAACTTCCATGAAATGGGAGATTTTCTGGCCCACTTGATCCGTGATTCACCCACAGTTACATAACAGTCAGTGACAAAGTTAACTGGAATCTAGGTATCTAGTTTCTTCCTTTCTTTAGTAATTTCCAGAGATTCTGAAGGGGAAAAAAACCCTTTAAAACAAGGCTTCATCTCACTGCAGGAGAAGGTAAACTGATGGGGCCCTGAGGGAAGAAGCAGATTGAGGTAATCTGCAAGTAGCTGAAAGACCAGGGTCGTCAGGTTTAGGACATCCCTTTCTGGTCAAGCATCAGGTTTGAAGCTTTAGTGCATGTGAAACAGGAAGCATCTGGAAGAGACTGGGCTCGGGCGAAGGTACATCAGACAGCTGAGAATTTCTGGAGGAAGAGGGATGATTCTACCCTCAGCCCAGAGGGGCATGAGGTTGGCAGAAGAACAGAGAATGGGATGACACACATCTGGGCAGTGTTTTGCTGTGTGATCACTGGTGCCCAGAAGCAGAATAATCACGAAGCTAATGAGCTCAAATTTCAGGATCCCTCACTTGAACAAACCCCGTCTAAGGCACGGGGAGAGACCAAATAATGAATGTGTGGGCGTGTGTGTATGTGTGTGTTTAATTTGCAAAAGAAAGACATTTTTATATTGTTTCTTCAAAGAGCCCCAATTCACCAAGTACTAGAAACTTCTGTCAGATCAAAAACTAGACCCACCCTCCTGTAACATTTATTGTTTTGTTTGTTGATGCTGGTAGAGAAGGGAATGGAGAAAAGAGAGGCTATCAAGCGTTCCTCCACCCCAACCCTCACTTTGTTGCGTCAAGCAAGAAGCCTCCTTATGCTAATAAAGCTGTTTTCCCTTTAAATGAATAAGGGTATGATGGGGTGCCTGGGAGGCTCAATCAGTTGAGCCTCTGACTCTTGATTTCGGCTCAGGTCACGATCCCAGGGTCACAGGATTGAGCCCTGCATCAAACCCCACATTGGGCTCTGTGCTGAGTGTGGAGCCTGCTTAAGATTCTCTCTCCTTCCCTCTCTCTCTCTCCCCCTCTGCTCCTCTCCCCTGTTCATGCTCTCTCTCTCCCTCTGCCCTTCTCTCCTGCTCATTCTCTCTCTCTCTCTCTCCCTCTAAAATATATATTTTAAAAAAGGGTAGGATGGACAAATTCTGTAGGCAAAAGCACTTCTCCACTGCCTTTGATTATGAACTATACCAAGAGAACAAAAAATATATATGGCAATAACATCATGAACATTCAGGCACTTACCACCAAGCTTGCAGTATTTTAATCTGCTATATTTGCTTACTCTGTTTAAGAAATAAAACAATTTCTCTGTTCCCCCCACCCCCAATATATATATATATAGAGAGAGAGAGAGAGAGAGAGCGCGAGAGAGCGCGAGAGAGCAGAGAAACAGTACCACAGCCACAAAGACTACACCCCTCCCTCCCTCTGGTGTACAGGGGTGAACATAGGACAAAGTACAGATTAGTGCATCTATCTTGGGTAAATAAAGTCACTTCCTTCTTTCCTCCTTGCTGCTATCAACTGACTTCCCATTTAATTAACTACTGAATATTTACAGGGGAGCTGCTGAGGTTTAAAGTTTAAGATTTTAATCATCATGGGAGCTGGTATACCAAGTGTTTACCAACAAACACACAAGCACACACACTGAGCCACAGGCATGATGGGAACCATGGAAAACTGTAGAGAGCATATGTGCTTCTCTGATGGACGTGGCTCTTGTGCAGATGGACAGAGCTTTTGTATAACTTGGTCTCACTGAATTAAGGGTCCCATTCTTACAACCTTTCTGGAGAATACACAGAAGAAGGGACTCCTCAAAGCAAACACTGGAGAGACTGCGATACTTCGAGTCAGACCACAGAGAACCTAGGGACTCAGTTTTGTCCTTAGGGTAAATAAATGTCTTCTTTAAAAAACATAAAAATGGTCATTTCAGGGGGTGCCTGGGTGGCTCAGTCAGTGAAGTGTCTGACTTCGGCTCAGGTCATGATCTCACGGCTCATGAGTTCAAGCGCCACGTCAGGCTCTGTGCTGACAGCTCGGAGCCTGGAGCCTGTTTCGGATTCTGTGTCTCCCCCCCTCTCTCTCCTCCTCCCCTTATAGCACTCTGTCTGTCTGTCTGTCTCTCTCTCAAAAATAAATAAACATTAAAAAAAATTTTTTTAAATGGTCATTTCAGCTCCTAAAAGTTCATATAAAAATAAAAGGAGTAGCTACTACTTGGCTGCTCCATGTCTCTGTGGGGTTCCTGGATCTTCCAATTTTCAAAAACACCAGAAATGCACATTAAAAACAACTGTAGTGAGAAAGGGGGGGGCGTTGTGAGCAGGGGAGGGACAGAGGGGGAGAGGGGGAGAGGGAGAGAGAGAGGGGCGGCGGGGGAAGAATCTTAAGCAGGCTCCACACTCAGCGCAGAGCCTGACATGCAGTTCAATCCCACAACCCTGGGATCATGACCTGAGCCAAAATCAAGAGTCGAACACCCAACCAACTGAGCCACCCAGGTGCCCCAGAAATGCACAGTTTTATGTGAAATCTGATATTAATACTGGTGACTAATTTAAATACATTTTAAAAACATGAACCAAACGAAATGTGTCTGGAGGCCAGTTTGAGTCTGCTAACATATGTACCATGACTTACAGGGAAATCTCCAGGCCACAGATGAATGAAGAGGCCACCATACCCCAGGAGAAGGTCAGTCCCCCAGCCTCCAGGCTCCAATCCCAGCTTTCCTCTGCTTTGTCCAACACCCTCTAACCCCCACATGTGCTGGGCTCCTTGTCCCTGACCCTTCTTCACCAAAGCCTGGGCCAGTGCCCTGAAGAGCCTCAGCTCTGTAATCAAACTTCCACTCAACTTTGGACTCTTCCTGGAATGCTTCAGCCAGCTCTGAGCTTTAACCATGCTGAAAATGAACTGAAAGCAAAACTACCTCTTCCAGGTGTCTGCTTCTCCCTTGACTCGGGGGTGTTTGGGCCTAAAGTCCTGGGGCACGGGTAGGTGACAGGCAGGGTCCTGCTCCCTTTCAATCCTGACCAAATGCCTCCATGCCCACCATCTTTTGGGGAGGGGAGAAGCTTTGACTTTGAGAGTCTTGATATATTCAGATGTAGCTCTCTCGCCTTCATTTATTAACTGCAAACTTCCTGAAAAGTGAGCACCCTATTTAAAATCCTCAATCGCTTCCTGTTGGTCTTAGGATAAAGTCCAAAATCCTGAACATGACTTGCAAGGCTTTGGTTTTCTCTTATTTCCTTGAGCATGCCATGTTCTTTCTTGCTTCAGGACCCCTGCACACACTGTACCCTACCCAGAACCCTCGCCCTGCATCCCCTCCCCTCCACTGCCACTTTGGTCCCACCCAGCTTGAGGTAACCTCTAGTCACCCTTTAGATCGGCTGTGTCAATCACAATATGCTGCAAGCCACATATATAATTTTAGATTTCTTAAAATTCATATTAAAAAGGGAAAAGAAATAAATGCAATTAATTTTAATAATATACCTTATTGAGGGGCACCCGAGTGGCTCAGTCGGTTGAGCGCCCAACTCTTGGTTTTGGCTTAGGTCATGATCTCACAGTTTTGTGGGTTCAAGCCCCTCATCAGGCTCTGTGCTGACAGTGCAGAGCCTGTTTGGGATTCTCTCTCCTCCTCTCTCTCTGCCCCTCCCCGACTCATGCTGTCTCTTCTTCCGTGAAATAAATAAACTCAAAAAAATAATATATTTTATTTAACCGTATAGAATCAAAATACTATTCCAACATACAATCTATATAAAAGTATTAATGGGGTATTTTACATTCTTTTTTTTCATAGTAGGTCTTTGAAACCTGATATGTATTTATACTTACAGCACGTCTCAATTTGGACCAGCCACATTTCCAAGGCTCAAGAGCCACCTGTGACCAGTGGCTACCAAATGGATCAGAACAGCTTTGGAGCTTAAAGGTTATTTCCTCTAGGCCAATCATTCTCAAACTTGAATGTACATGAGAATCACCAAGAGAAGTGGTTAAAACAGAGTGCTGGGCCTCACTTCCAAGGCCTGACTGACCACATCTGGGCGGGCCTGAGAATCTGTATTTCTAACAAGTTCCCACATGATGCTGACATCCTGCCAGTTTGAGGACCATGCTTTGAGAACCTCTGCTCTAGGCAGACTTCTCTACCCTTCCCTTTCACCCACTGGGAAGTGGACAGTCCTGCTTGGAAAACACTCGTGAAGCACCCTGCTCTACAACACTGCACACAGCTGTGATGGGTCACTTGTGACAGATTACTTGTCCAGCATCTGGGTGCCCTATTAGACTGTGAACTGTTATCACGGCAGGTGCTACTTGCCCTATCTCTGGAATCTAGCATGACACTTGACATACGACACACACAAGGTACTCAGTAAGGAGCTGTGTTGACTGACTTGAAGTCAGTTTGACAGGGGTGATTACATTGTGCTTAACGAGCCTAAGGCCTGACCGTTTTAGCGGTAACTGCCAAAGTAAAAACCACTCAGCTGGCAGGCCTGAGGGGTTAGGAAGCCTTAATTCAAGAATCACAGTGTATTTAGTGGCAAAGCCAGAGCCGATAACAATCATCCATTACACTTCTGTGTCCTTGACAGTTTAATATATTCATGAATGGTCATAATCTCCAGAAAGAAGAGACTCCAACTGACCATATTATACCATCTATTAAGTAACTGGAATTCAAATAAAAACTTGAAAAAAAAAACAAAACAGCAAGCAACCAACCAACAAACAACTAAGTGGCAAACTGGAACGACAATCCACGCCTTCTGCCTCCAATGCCTGTGCTCCTTCTTCTCACCAGTAGAGACTTCAGGGTCTGGGTTTTTTGAGTATCTAGGTTCCACTTGGCTTCACTTCACAGGAGCATCTCCAGTCACAACTTGTCCGTCCAAACCCAGGCAGTCATTTCATAAAACGCATACAAACGAGGTGAGCATAAAGGAGGGCTCAGCTTATGACTGCTCGAGAAAAACCTCAAGGTACAAAGTCAAGTGGGCAATTTAGAGGGGTGCCATACTACGAATATATACTCCCCACTCTCAAATGAAAAATTATTTTTTAAATCGAGCTTTGTTTTTTGTGTTGTGTTTGGTAAAGCTAACCACTCTGGAGTTGGTTCTGAAGGTTCCTTATGTATCCCTTGGCAAGGGTTACCAGCACCTGAATTAAGCACCAATTTTAGTCAATGATTTACTTCATTCCAAAAAGGGCCACACAGGTCACTGAATTAGCATATCCCAGGGTTTCTTCCTTTTTATTTTTATTGTTTTTTTTTAACATTTATTTATTATTGAGAGACAGACAGAGCGTGAGCAGGGGAGGACTAGAGAGAGGGGGAGACACAGAATCTGAAGCAGGCCCCAGGCTCTGAGCTCTCAGCACAGAGCCCGACGCGGGGCTCGAACCCACAAACTGCAAGATCATGAGCTGAGCCGAAGTTGGTCGCTTAACCAGCTGAGCCACCCAGGCATCCCTCTTCCTTTTTAAAGTATGGTAAAGCTGAAAGAAAAAACTTACTAAACAAATAGATCTTTTATATGCTTCTGTGTCTCCCCTTCTCACCCCTTCCTATTCACTGTTTCCCCGCCTTCTGGCCAGTACTTATTTAGTTCTCGGACACCTAACCTGTGCCTTGACCACTCGACTGAACTGGTCTCTCAAAAAACTGCTAACTAGTCATTTCTTACTAAGTGAAACCATCTTCTCGCAGGACTCACACCACTTTGGTCCCTCTGAAACTACTTCAATCAAGGGGGTACAATTATTCTAAGATTTCGGGGCTGCATTTCTCTCAGCTCTTCTATTGTTGCATCCTTGTCTCCAGTCGCTGTATTTTCCTACCCACCATTAATAGTACCATGATGATGAAGACAGCATGCAGTATCACAGCAGCTAATATTCATAGAGGGCTCACCATGTGATTTGGGACTATTTGAATCCTCAACCACCATTCTATGCAGAAGATTCTAGGACTACTCCCATTTTACAGATGCAGAAACTTAGGAGGAAAGGTCAACTTGCCCAAAGTGACACAGATTGTAAATGGCAGAGCTG
The DNA here is from genome assembly GCF_023721935.1 of Panthera uncia. Taxonomy (NCBI): domain Eukaryota; kingdom Metazoa; phylum Chordata; class Mammalia; order Carnivora; family Felidae; genus Panthera; species Panthera uncia. The sequence goes on along the minus strand of NC_064816.1, from coordinate 144,758,902 downwards.
GCAATCAGTCTCAGGCAGACTGGATCCCAACGCCTATCTTTACGCCTAGAACCACTCTGCTACACTGCCACGTTGACACCCGAGGCTCTCCTCAGTCCTTGGAAACCCAACTTTTCTCACTACTTTAATCACATTAAAATGGATGACTTACAAATTGACAGCCCCAAATATTCATCAGTCTCCCCAGTCTGGTCAATTAATTCATTCTTTAAACATGTGTTGCAACCACCACCTGAGCATGACATTATGCTAGGACTATGAGGAGTACAGGATCCAACACAGATTATGTCTTCAAGGAACTGATGGGGAAAAAGGATGTGTGTGTGTGTGTGTGTATCACTAAGGCAGAAAGTCATCCACACCATGAGAAAGCCATTCATAAGGGAGATAAAAAAAGGAAAGATTATTTCTGAGTAAGGCTCATGGACATGGCACTATTGAACCTGGATTTGGAAAGATGTTCAAGACTCAGACTTATAAAACAAGGAAAAGGAACTCGAGCCTAAGGGAATAATGAGTAGAAGCAAGGGAACGGGTGCATATGGAGAATGGTGAGCCATTCAAACCGGATAGAGTATACATAGTGTGACCACATTTCCTGCTTTGCCTAGAACAGTCTTGCTTTAGGCCTGTTTCCCCCACGTAATCATTATAGGGCCCCTTTCACACTTGAGTGTCCCATTTGGAAGATTTTATGATCTCTATCCTAAGTATAGAGTCTAACAAGGAAGTAGGAGGAGATTAGCCTAGAAAGATAAGACTGAATAGTGGCCCCAGAAAGGTCTTGTGCAAAGAAGATAGGTTCTTCCATAAGTATTGGGACATCACTAAAATAAGTATGTGTATTTTAGGAGGATCAGGCAGCACTTACAAACACAGAATGAGATGGGAAAAACCACTGATAGGAAAACTTGAGAGGCTTTTGCAATGATTCTGGTAATGTAGATAATGGAGACCTGGACCAGGATAACGGCTGTTGAGATGCGATGAAGGAGATGAACGTGAAAGACAGTACAGCTTAGCTGAGGTGTTGGCAACTTTTTTTGTAAAAGGCCAAACAGTAAACATTTTAGGCTCCGTGGGCTACCCGGCTTCTGTTGCAGTTACTCAGCTCTGCCATTGTAGCTGATAGCAGCCATAGACAGTTCATAAATGAATAAATGAAGCTTTATTCCAATAAAATTTTATGTGTGGACACTGAAATTAGAATTTTATATAATTTTCATACATGTGAAATATTGCCATTGTTTGACTTATTTCAACCAGTAAATGAGGTAGAAACTATTCAGAGCTTGTGGGCTGTACAAAAACAGGGAGTAGACCAGAAGGCCTTAGTTTGCCAATCCCTGGCCTAGCTGGATATCATATTCAGATCTACTAATCATATCAGCATTTTGAACCTTTAAGCATCCTGTCATGGGATAATCTCAGAATTATTAAATCACCTGATTTTATTCTTGGCCAGAACTGCAAGTACCTTGAGGAATGAAATCCCATTCATAATTGTTTTTATTCCTCACAGAAGACAATACTGAACTCATTTAAATCAGTCTGAGGAGCTTACTTTTGCTTAATTCACGTAATTCATAATGGGTCCAAGGTAAAGTTAGAGAGAAGACGTATTCATGGTATTAAGCAACTTCAAAAATAGGTCATTTTGACATGCTTTACTTTTCTTAGACTATCGTCTTCATAAATTGCCACAGTGTCTCACACTTCAGGTGAATGTACACTTGCTCGGGAATACAAGCTTAGCAATTGGCCCAGCAGTAAATCGACAGGTGATTCAAAGGAAACACGCTATGCAGGTGACATCTTTTCAAAGACTTTTCACTACGTGTAGGCATAGAAATTCCACCTAAATCGCTTGTAGAGCCAAAAAAATATTCTTTCCATAAATGCCACCATAAAATTGAAGTTATGTTATTTATTTTCAAATGTTTATTTTTTTTAAGGGAGAAACAGAGAGAGACAGAGAGACAGAGAGGGGGGGAGACACAGGATCTGAAGCAGGCTCCAGGCTCTGAGCTGCCAGCACAGAGCCCGACGCGGGGCTCCAACTCACGGACCGTGAGATCATGACCTGAGCTGAAGTCAGATGCTTAACCGGCTGAGCCCCTATTTATTTATTTTTTTTAGAATCAGCATCCTTTCAGCAAGGCAAGCCTGGAGAGAGCAAACAGGTAGAGGACTGGTGCAAACACATGGCCCTGCATTTACTGAGGTTACTACTACAATATTTCCAGGACCTCTAGGTAGTTTCAACAAACGTAGCACAACAATCTTGCTGCTGCCTCCTACTCCTGCCTTTCATTAAAGCATATAATTTCACTCACCGCCCCCGCCAACCCCAATAACTGACGCTCGTTCCGTCTTCCAAACTAATGCTCCTGAGACGTTGCTGCCTCCCTTCCTCAGGTGTTTGAAAAGTAATGATGTCTAATACTCTAGCATAACAACGCACGAATGGGTGGGGAAAATTACAGGCTAAAGACCAGTCTAAAAACTTAGTTTGTTTTCTGCTTCCAAAAGCTGAGGAAGAAATGTGATCAGTGATATCATGCTGAGGTAACATAAAAATAATGGATACAGAAGGGCACCTGGGTGGCTCAGTCAGTTAAGGGTCTGATTTTGGCTCAGGTCATGATCTCACAGTTCGTGAGTTTGAGCCCTGCGCGTAGGGCTCTGTACTGACAGTACAGAGCCTGCTTGGGATTCTCTCCTTTCCTCTCTCTCCACCCCTCCCTGACTCCTTCTCTCTTGCTCTTTCTCTCAAAATAAATAAATAAACTTAAAAAAAAAGGGATACAGAGTCAGGGTTGCTTTGATCAAAAGATTACCCTTAATTATTAGCTCTTCAAATGCTACCCTCAACCACTCTGATGTTTTTCCTAGTCCAAAACCTCATTGCACAGCTTTGAACAACTCTTAACCTAACTCTGTAGGAATCTAACTCTACAGAACATAGGCTGGCTGTATTTGAGGACAGAAAAAAAGAGGGGTTAGCCACGTTTCTAATAAATTAAAAAGGAACTGTTCTTAAGGGAAATGAAATCCAGAGCTCAGTTCTTGGAGTCTTAACAAAGTGTTCTTTCCCCCAGATCAAGCTCGATATTAAAAGTTCAAACATGTACCTAAAAGTACCTTGTTTTCCACTATTACTTTCCCTAAAGCTTTACAGTAACTTTTCTATTTGTATTTGTAATCTAAGGGCGCCTCTCTACCAGGAGCAAATGTTATCACTTCCAGGTGTTTTGCAGGCATTACGACCCTGTCAGTCTCCAGCTTTACATCTACCAGCAGCCCCCACTGATCACTTGGTACATGCAAAGCAAACCACAGCAGGTAGACCCCTATTCACAGGGAAGACATCTACATCTGTAATGAGATGAGTGTTTGCCTGAGGCACGTTGCTTGTTCCGGCCTGCATGGCATCACTGATGAGCAAAACACCCACTCATGACACCTCCTTCCTAACTTTGGTTACTTATTCCCCCAGGATAGTAGCTTTTGTCAACACAAGCTATTTCCACCAAATCCCAGAAGTCTGAAGTCAAGAAACCTGGACATTAGTCCCAGCTCTGCTACTTACTGATATTGACCAAGTTATTCAAATTTTCTGGACCTCAGGCTCCTTATCCATAAAGATAAGGATAACTGCTGTTCTCAAGGGCTATGAGTGAGACTAAATGAAATTACAGTGAAGCACTCCTGCCGAAGTGAAAAGTATTCTGGGTTGAATGCAGCAGACTTTGACTAACCAAGCCTGGCACAGACCTCAGGCTCCTGAAAGCGATCCTCCTTGCTGAGGTATGCGCAGAAGTAAATGCTGGGAATAAAGTGAAATGAGGGGCACCTGAGTGGTTCAGTCGGTTAAACGACTGACTTTGGCTCAGGTCACGATCTCGCAGTCTGTGAGTTCGAGCCCCGCTTTGAGCTCTGTGCTGACAGCTCAGAGCCTACAGCCTGCTTCAGATTCTGTGTCTCCTCTCTCTATACTACCCCCCCCCCCACCTCATGCTCTCTCTCTCTCTCAAAAAAAATAAACATTAAAAAAATAATAACTTTAAAAAATAATTAAAAATAGTAAAGTGAGGGCGGGGGTAAAGAGAAAAGGTTAAATTAGGTAGTGAAAGGAGAAATACAATCAAATGTTGTGTGTATTGGGGGCGTGGGGAGTTGATGTTAAGATACAGCTCTAGAAACATACAAAATATTAAGCAGTATTCTACAATCCAAATGCCTTGGTCAAGTTTATGTTTTATAAAGTACATTTTTTTCAGTATTTGTGGCCAAATTTCAGTGCAAGAGTATTACCATTAAGTAATACTTGTAATCTTATTTTTCCACGCAAACATCCTCTCACAACCAGACTTCATTCCAAGGATGTTCAAGAGACCTGTTGGTTCAAATATTTGTGTATCCTCTGTTCTCTGAGCACCAGGCCCACAGAAATGAAGACACAGCTGAATTTAGATGTACCAGTCATTACTTGAAATGAAATGTGCCACTTAATTTCAACCAACTGTAGAAGGCAAAAGAGGAAGAGAGACTGGAAGATCTGCCCAAACACTAACAGTGGTTACCTCTGAGCGACAGAATAAAGGATGACATTTTCTGCCACATTACGCCCTGTACAATGGTCATTCTGTACACTGACCAAATTTTCTACAATGATCCATTTGGTTTGGTTTAAACGGGGGCACAAAAGAGTAAGTACCACCCTTTGTAGATGGGAACTTTTATTTGCTAACAGATTGGCCCAGAATTTACTGCTATGAGATTTTTTGCTTATGTACTCGTGGTGGAAAATGTCTAATCATCTGTAGTTTAAAACCGGCTTTTAACACAGGCATGGCCCTCGGAAATAATCCACTGCACCATCCGCTTTTTAAAGATGCAAGAAACTAAGTCAGAGGGTTGAAATGATTTGTTTAAGATTACACAAATAGCAACAGCTTCATGACTAAAACCTAGGTGTTCTGACTTCCAGCTCAGAGCTCCTTCCATTACACCATATGTTTGAATTACACTTCTCTAAAGTCCACCAACATGGGGATTAGGGAGTGCACTTGTGATGAGCACAGAGTGATGTATGGAAGTGTTGAATCACTGCGTTGTACACCTGAAGCTAATACAACACTCTATGTTAACTAACCAGGATTAAAAATAAAAACTTAATAAAAGAAAGTCCACCACATTCGAGGGGCATCTGTGGTGTGTCGAGATGGTACAGGAATACAAAGATGGATAAAACCTAGTCCCTGTCCTCAGGGGAGAGAGGTTTAGAACAAAGTACAAACTGACATGTGTTCTGCTCTCATCACAGAAAACTGTAGCAGCTACTGGTGAAAGACGGCCTTTGATTCTTTTCTCGAAAAGTCTACATTCGGTCAACATTCTGGTACCACTCACGGGCTGTAAAGCCACCATAATTTGGAAGGGAGGCAGTAGGGGAAGAGGGTTATAATAAGTTAGCAAACAACCAATTATCCTTTAACTTTACTTTTTCAGAGTAACTGTGAACTTTACTTCCATCATGCATTTCTGTTGCCCTTCTCGAGTAATGCAGCCCCCATCCCTTTGGAAGGAGGAGAAATAAACTTACTTTTTTTTTTTTTTTTTTTAATTTATAGTGATTCTAAGAACCTGTGATTTAGCTCGATTTGAGAGCTACATGAAACCATCGCAGATATTCACCTCTTTCTCCTTCCCTGCCATTCAGTTTTTTTCTCTCTACTTAGACGTTTAAGGCCAGGTCTGCCATCGTCCTAAATACAGTGGCATGGCTCTGAAAACACCCGAGCTTGCTTCCAGGACCCCTACTAGCGAAGGGGCTCTGCCACACTGTGCCTCAAACGTCCAGGAGCGAGGAGTTCATCACTCCCTCCAACTCCTGTTTATTCTTGCCGTCAAGACCACCACTACCAACGCGGAGTCCTCCTTTCAGCTGACAGATCTGACTCCCAGAGGGGCACATTCTGAGAAAGGAACAGCTGAGAGGGACCTTGGGGAGTAAGTGAGGGTGGGAGCTCAAGGGGCGGACTAGCGAGCTCCAGATTCTCTCCAAAGACGGAATCCGGGGAGTAAAGAATTGGCCTTCCTGCGCTCAGATTGAAACACCACATCATTGAAAAACGTTAAGGTTCGCAACAGCAAAATTCGAAAACAAAACCACTCACCTGCAAAGAGGCCACCAGCAGCAGCAGCCACCGCTCCTCAGAACCGCCAAGCAGCCAGCTCCTCCTACAACTCATCACTGCCGCCGGCATCGACGCTCTTTTCTAGCTCAGGAGCCAGAAGGGGCAGGTCCTAGCGCTCTGCCTATTGGAGGGTCGAGCTGTCACTCATTTGAGGCCTCGCCCCACTCCCGGGATCAGGTCCGGGTCTTTTCCGCTTCCCAAAGCCCTGGGGTAGGAGGCGAGGCTTTGATTGGCTCTCTGCGGAGACGAGCATACTCCCAGACCAGTAAAGACCTGACTTCGACGCCGGGGGGCGGGCCTGGGCCTGGGGAAGTAGAAAAAAACAAAGCCGGGAGCGTCGCCGCGGCGATAGAAAACCTTTGGGCTTGGGTACAGTTTAAACCCTTGAGGTGCTGCTGGAAAGCGTTTCGGGTCACAAATGAACTATCTGCCAACGTAGAGAAGTGTCCGCGGAATCCTGGAAGTGATGAGGTGATACCTTCTTTTGCTCATGGGAAATTTTCATCCTGGGGATGAAAGTGGGAGTCCTCGCAGGCGAAAAGCTCCTGCTTTCCTCAGTGGTTGTCAGACTTACATCGTGATTAAAGCAAAAGCCTTTAAAGTGCCCGATTTATGAGCAGTAACTCATGCCCCTTTCTCTTAGTACGTTCATAGGGACTCCCTTTGGGCAATTCCCCGACACTATTTTGGTTGGGGAAGAAAAGTGATAAAAGGGATGCATGAAAAAAGCTTCTAGAACAGTTGAAGGAAGGATGGAATGGAAAGAGGAGGAGAATTATAGATTGGGAGGCCACAGTGACTGAACAGGAGAAACCCATGAAAATACCCAAAGCTCGGCACGAGGCCGTGTAAGCATCTGAGTAGCTTTGAACTACCACACAGCTTTGAAGCGAGTGTCAGAACTTTTGGGTGGACGAGAAAGATAAGGAATGATAGGTTTGCCTGACCACCTGGGAAATTGTCCTTCTTGAGTTCTAGAAGCTGCCCTACCTGCTGTTTAGTGTCCTCTTTTGGCTTTTTCCTATTTCATCCTCGTGACAAGTTCAGTAGGTTTGTGACCACCAGGCATCAACATAAGCCTAAATTAAACATCATTTTGAAAAGATCATCCTTCCACATTTTAAACTCTGTGACACACTACGTATTGAGCTCATTACCACCCAAGTGTTTGTAGTTAGCTCGGCATAGCATTTCCCTGTCTTTGAATGTAACAGTTCCTCCTGGAATCTCAAAGACTAGAGCTTTACTTCTGGGAGAGCACACCTCCAAGGCCTGACGGGTCCCAGCAGGTGATAGGTCCCACCTAGCGATAGTTAGAATTCACCTTGCACGAGATTGACCAGAGTCAGGTCAGAGCAACTGGAGGAGGCAGCGTCCAGGAATGCAGCTTCTAAATCCTATACTCGTACTCACTTGTTTTTCCTCTTCTCCATGCCAGATGGGGGCAAAGTGAGGAAAAAGCCTTTCTGCTACAGGGTAGCATCGAAGCTCCCTACTCCGTGCCCCCCATCCCTACTCTGGAGTCTAAAGACGACCATTCACGTGTCAGACTCTTACAGCATTTGACATTTAGGGATCCTTACTTAGGACTTAAGGGCCCCTGCTCATTGGATTTGGTTTCACTGTTGTGGATACCCATGGAGGGCTAGCTGGGCACCTAGGACATGAACAATCTCAAACATCACTTGCATTTTAGAATCTCTTCGTACAGGTGAGAAATCGGAACTTTAAAAGGTTTAACGTTCACAATTATTACAGCAGCTGGGGACAGAACCGTGGCAAGGACCCAAGGTTGCCGATTCATAATTCTGAGAAAATGTTTCCTCTTCCGCTGCTTTCCCCCAAAATAAACAATAGGTTTTTTTAATTATTATTTTAATGTTTATTTACTTTTGAGATAGAGAGACAGAGGCGTGAGTGGGGGAGGGGCAGAGAGAGAGGGACGCACAGAATCTGAAGCAGGTTCCAGGCTCTGAGCTGTCAGCACAGAGTGCAACGCGGGGCTCAAATTCACAGACTGCAAGATCATGACCTGAGCTGAAGTCGGACACTTGACCGACTGAGCCACCCGGGGGCCCCAATAGTTTTCTTTTTTTTTTTTTTAATCAAGGTTACTGACGTTAAAATTAACTTCCATTAAGGCCAATCAGGAGAAATTTAATTCTGATACAGGCAAGCAGTTTAGCTATGGAAATAGTGTCACAGTTTTGTTTACTGTGTCACTGCTATGGACTGTGTCAGTGCTATGTGTCACTGTCCATTAGCTATGGAAATAGTGTCACTGCTTTGTTTCCAGCAACTTTGGTGTAGTCCCACTTCCATCCAAATAAATGAAAATGCAGTGAATTGGGGGCTCCTGGGTGGCTCAGTCGGTTGAGCATCCGACTTTGACTCAGGTCATGATCTCAGAGTTCATGGGTTCAAGCCCCGCATCGGGCTCTGTGCTGACAGCTCAGAGGCTGGAGCCTGCTTCAGATTCTGTGTCTCCCCCTCTCTCTGCCCCCTCCCCTACTCGTGCGCATGTGTTCTCCCTCTCTCTCAAAAATAAAACATTTTAAAAAGTTTAAAAAAAAGAAAATGCCGTAAATTATCATAGCCGTGTTGTCTCTTTGTTTTTCTCTCTGTTACGTGTGTATATTGAAAAGTCGATGTTAACACGTGGTACTTTAAGGGTTAGTAGCAGATTGTCTTATTCAGAACCTGAATAAAATACTTTTACGATAGCATACATACCTGGCCAAAAGAATTTCACAGCTGTTGATATAGCCTTTGAGGTAGGGTCGAGCTGGTCCACCAAGCATCAAAACGTCATCTATTGACTTAGGCTATTCTGCCTTTTTCTTCCCTGCAGAGCCATTGGCTCCCTCCTCCCCCCGCTTCTCACCAGCAAAGTCCAGAATTAATTGACCCTGTATCCAATGTACAGGACTGTCTCCTTGTCTTCACAGTGTCAGGTCACATCCTGATCTGGTTGTTTGCTGCTGGTATCTAGTCTCCCACCACACCCTACCTTCTTCAGAGTCAGATTAAAATCTGTCACGCACAATCTAGTATAGTCAGGTCAGGTTTGGCTCCCACCATCGCCCTGAGAAGTATAGGACTCCTCTAACTGAAACCAAACGCTGGGAATGCTCTCATGGATCAGGCACGTAGACCCACAGAGAGGACATTAAAGCCATCTGCCCCTTCATTCACAAGTGAAAACGTAGAATCCGCTTCTCGCAGAGTAGTGTGAAAAATAACAGAGGCCGTTTTGAAACAGTTTCACCATCTGTGAAGCACCTTGCATCAGCCATTTTATAGAACTGGGAACTTAGGCATGCTGCTTGACCTCAGCCTGTGTCTTTATCTGTGAAATAGGAATAAAACCTATGTGGCTAATGTGAAAATTCAATGCAAGAACACAGTGTGTACCTGGCACCTGGAAAGCATTCAGTAAGTGGTAGTTATTCTTAACAATTACGCTAATGATAAATGTCAAGTGTTCTAACTACTTAGCAGTACTCGTATTTTAAGAACTTAAGAAAATTTGGGCCTGGTGCCTTCCTTCCCTTTCCTGCTCCCAAGCAGAGACCTGACCTCCTGCAGAGGATATAGGACGGGAGTCTCCCAGTATCTCACGGCCACCCGGAGAAGCGACTGTCAGGAAGGGAATGTGGAGAGGGTGCAGACCCATGGACAAGGCCAGGAGCCCCTGTATTGGGAGGTCTCAACTCTGTGAAATTTCCCCATCCTAAGTCTCAACACTGAGCATCTATGGGCAGGAAAAGAGCCAGGATGATTTTCTTTTTTTAATTTTCCACTCTCAGTTCTGGGCTGTGTAGGGACACCCAAAACTCAAGGACAAGGGAGGGAGGGGCCTCATCCAAAAAATTTGCCCCATCCAAATTTTTTACCTCTCTATTGAGGAAAAGGGCACATTTCTTTAAAATGCTTATTTTTCGGGGCACCTGGGTGGCTCAGTCGGTTAAGCGTCCAACTTCTGCTCAGGTCATGATCTCGCGGTCCGTGAGTTTGAGCCCCACGTCGGGCTCTGTGCTGACGGCTCAGAGCCTGGAGCCTGTTTCAGATTCTGTGTCTCCCTCTCTCTCTGACCCTCCCCCCACTCATGTTCTGTCTCTGTCCCAAAAATAAACAAATGTTAAAAAAATTTTTAAAAAATGCTTATTTTCCTATGGTGATGAACAAAGTAGTCACAATTTCTGCCCAGTGGAGTTGTTTCCTAAATGCTGTATCATATTTACATATTGAAACACTATATTGAAAACTATTACATTTATTGTATAAGGTTTAGAAAAGAAAAAAATTAAAATACCTGTCATCTGGGGCGCCTGTCAGTTAAGCATCCGACTTTGGCTCAGGTCATGATCTCACGGTTCATGAGTTTGAGCCCCATGTGGGCTTTGTGTTGACAGCTTAGAGCCTGGAGCCTGTTTCAGATTCTGTGTCTCCCTCTCTTCTCTGCCCCCCACTGCTTGCGCTCCGTCTCCCTCCCTCTCAAAAATAAACACTAAAAAAAATTAAAATACCCATAATCCAACCACTCAGAATTTATCATTGGCAATTTTTATTTCCTTCTGGTTTCCCCTATAAATCAATTATTAATAAGAAAAAAAACACCCTGGAATCCTTAATGTATATACTATTTTACAGCAACATTTACTTAATTTATTATGAACATCTCCCCGTCATTTAAAATTCTTTTTCAGCACATAATTCTATCATGTGAATGTGCCTTCAAGAATTATGTCTCACAATTCAACCAGTCTGCTCCTTCCGGACATTGTGGGTGTTTCAGTGTCTTGAAAAGATTTAAATGGACTGCTTATTTCCCCCAGTGACAGGGTGCTCTGGAAATGTCTGTTGAACCAAAGGGACTGTCTGCTGGTCCCGGTTCGTTTTTGACAGGGCTGGTAAGGTGGCCAAGAATTCTTTTCTCTGTGCCCTGGTATTGCAGGGCTGAGAGAGCAGAGCCATTTAAGCCGAAAGCTCCCAGAGGGGTTGGCCTTTAACCCCTGCTTGCCTCAGGGTTTCCTGAGGAAAAAGGAGTTTAGGTGACAGAAAATTGGGGGAGGGAATGGACAGGGGTCCGTTAATAGAACCTTACAAAACTCCTGGCATTTGTGTCTCCATTTTATAGATGAGGAAAGTAAGGCTCCGAGAATTTGTCCAAACCTGCGTAGCTAGGGCTTGACTCCTAGGCGTGGTTCTAAAATTTTGACTCTTCCCACCATGCTGTCCACTGCTCCTAAAAGCTGATGGGTGGAACTTCATTTTTTTTTTTCCTGTGAGAAATTTGTTGTCAATCTTCTAGGATATATATTTATATCTACTCTGTAAAAACAAAACAAAACAAAACAAAAACAAAAACAAAAAAAAAACAAAACACCACCTCCTGACTTTCCAAGAATTCCTTCTGTCTGTGGGTTTCCCGAGTTGGCTCACTCTTTGCCAAAAGAACATATCTTCAATTTTTGATGAACAATCAGATGATGTAGCTTTTTTCCCCCTGTTGCTTATTTTCTTATAGAAGTGTCCTTACTGTATACATCAGAAGGTCAGAGTCATAAAAGGAAGTTCTTATAAATCCTGCAGCAATTTAACAACATTACACATAGTTCCCTTAGCTTTTGGGATTTATGAAGTATACCTGTGCATATGTGTGTGTGTATATGTATATGTATAATATGAAATGTGACTTAAAATACATATATAAAATATGAAGCACCTACATAGCAATGAGCCTGTTTTTCTGATTTGGCTTATAAATGGTTTCTGAAGGAAATTCTAAAAAAGGTTTTCCAGAATTATTTAGAGCCATGAAGCATTTTGAAATAGGTGTTTAACATCCCAATATGATACTTTGAAGCCAGTAACATGTTATCTGGAGGTGTAGTTTCTAGAATGTGTTGCTAAAGTTTCTTTATATGATCTAATCAAAATCAGTTTTAATCAAGGATACATGTTTTAAAATACCCTTTTTTCCATCCTTCCACCACACACACACACACACACACACACACACACACACACACACACACTACCAATACCCTAACCCAAGCTACCATCACCTCCTGCCTGGATTTTCTCAGCAGACTCCTAACCAAATTTTTCTGAATCCACTGTTGCTCTCTTTTAGGCAGCCAAGGTGATATTGGTAGAGTATCTTTGGAGTCATATCACAACTAATCTCCCAGCCCCTCTAGCTTCAAACACTGCAATGGTTTCCCATTATTCCTAATATTGGCCTTCCTTCTTCCTGTCCATAGCCACTAAGACTTTGTGCATGCATTTTCCCTCCCTAGAATGCTGTTTCCTCCCCAGTTAAAGTATAGAACAATATTTCAAATTTCCTAATTCCCAGGCTGAATCTCTAATGCAGGTATATTACTGGGGACTAATAATTATCCAACAGGAAGAAAATATGACTTGGAGGTTCAGAAGAAGTGTAAGAGTGTGGGCTCTGGAAGCAGTCTGCCTGATTCTGTCCTGTGCTAACCATGTGAACTTGGACAACCTGTTTAGCATCCTTGCCTTATTTAAAGGTACCTACCTTATAAAGTTGTATTATTTAAATAAGTTAACATATGGAAGGAGGTCAATAAATTTTAGCTTTAAAAAGTCTCCACGGTAGATTAAGGGCCCAGTATTATTTCTTATGTATAGAATAAAATCAACCTTGTTGATATTCTCTTTTCTTCTAGAGAAAAACTGATACAGTAGGCAACTGGGAGGCCCTCTTAGGGCAGGAGAAGGCTGGTCCTAGCAGATAAGGTTTCAGGGGCTGCACTACGTAGGGTAAGACATGTGATTACTTAGTGAAAACAAGTGCCAGGACACAGATGCTAGCGTGTTGAGAAAAAAAATGAAGCCTAGGGGTTTAAAAAATACAGAGAGGAAAACACTAAAGAAATCTAAAATAGTATTAAAAAATCACAACAGCAAACAAAAGACAATCTATTTACAAATGAAATTATCATACACTTCTAAACCAAGCCTTATTATGTAAAGTATCTTTTCCTTGCGTAATAAACATTTTTGAAGCTACCTGAGGTCCCAGAATTTTTTAACAGAATGTTCTCTGGTGGCTTTCAGGGCTGTCATTTCTGTAGCTCCTTCTAAGTTCCATTTTGTAAGCTACTTTACTTACATGTCTGTGACTCCAACATGAGTGAGACTAAGCTCTTTATGTTCCCCATTTGAATCTTCACAGAATCTTTACTACATACATGTAGAAGGTTGCTTGGTTGGCTTCATTTATCGTGAGTTTTCAAGTACAGAGTAATGAGAATAAGCAATTTGTTACCAGTCTTGCGACCATCAGCCAGTACCAACAACTGAGCCTTGGTCTTTTTATGCCAGTTGAGTATCCTAGTCTCTGACATTATCTCTCAGGGGGATGTCAGATAAGAGAACTAGGTAGATCACCTGTGTGCTAAGCACAGAATGGAAAAGTTAGCAAAAAAAAAAAAAAAAAAAGGTTGCTCTGTAAACTAGGTATGGTGTATAAGGTGAGTAATGGCAAAGGCACCAATGCTGATGATTCTTGACGTGCTGAATGACGTGTTGAAACTCAGATTGTTGTGATCTATGATTACTCCGTGACAGCTGAAGCAGAGAACCTGCAATGCCACATGACCTACATTTCTTCACCTTTGGAACTTTAAGCAAGTATGTAAAGGCCAGGCATCTGTATCTTGCTAACACTTCCCTTGTGTTGAAAAGTATTTTTAAGACCAATAGGGAAAAAAAACCTATGTTCTCAGCTCCAAATCAAATCATATTAGGCAAAATATTAATAACAGACCAACTTTTAACAAAATATTGTGGAAAAAGTTACATTTTTTATCTCCAGAAGAGGGTAAATTCAGCAAATATATATAACTCCTTATATTTTCAGGTATATAATACATAAATATATAATATGTATTCCTCTTTGCTTAAACTCCCATATTTTCTTATGCTTTATGGAGTCTCCACCTTCTCTAACAATGGAGAAGAAAGAAGAACAAAAAAGGAAAAGAAAAAATGAAAAAACAACCCAGTAACATCTTCAGAAATGCATAGGATCTGGTCTCAACCAGCAAATCAAACCCAAAAGTAACCAATCATTCATTGAATGTCTCCTCATGTTTAAGAAATTGTGTTAGGTTTTGAACGAAGTGAGTTAACAGTACATTTAGTGCCTACCTTGAACCGTGCTGGGAGCAAGAGATATAAATATAAGTGAAACATTTTCCTTGTCCCTAAGGAGTATGGTCTAAAAGGAAAGAGACCAACTCATGAATTGTTCATTACGGCCCAACAAATATAAGTGCAAGTGTAATTATTGAGGTGTTTTGATGGAAGTATTAAGTAGGTAGGGAGGGGGGAGGCTCTGGGGGTGCAAAGAAGTTGGCAGCTGTCCTGAGTCCCTTGCAGTGTGTAATCGTTCCTCAGCTTTTCTTGTCTTTCACGACCTTGGTATTTTCGAAGAGTACACATTATTTTGTCAGATGTCTCTCAGTTTGAGTTCACCTGATATTTTCTCATGATTAAACTGAGGTTATGCACGTTAGGTGAGAATACCACGAAATACCGTGTTCTCCTCTCTGCATCATATCACAGAGTTCATGATACTGATGTGTCTCATCATTGGTGGTATAAACCTTCATCGCTTGGTTAAGGTGGCTTCTGCCAGGTTTTTCCACTTAAAACTACTGAATTCCCCTTTGTGATTAATAAATATCTTGGGGCAGATATTTTGAAATGATGCAAACTTTATTTCTCCACAAACTTGACCCACTAATTTTATCATCTGGTGATGGAGTTTGTTCGCAGCCATTATTATTGTGGTATTTCCTGATAATTTTATATTTTCCTCTTTCCTTTTACATTTATTTATTCAAATTCTACCAAAGGAAAAGCTGTCGCATCTCCCCCACTTACTTATTTAATTAATTTTTAAAAAGTTTTTAATGTTTATTTTTGAGAGACAGAGAGATACAGAGCTTGAGTGGGGGAGAGGCAGACAGAGAGGGAGACATAGTATGTGAGGCAGGCTCCAGGCTCTGAGCTGTCAGCACGGAGCCTGACGCGGGGCTCGAACTCACGAACTGCGAGATCATGACCTGAGCGGAAGTCGGACACTTACCTGACTGAGCCAGCCAGGTGCCCCTAATTAATTATTTTTATCTGTATGGACTCGTGGGTATCTATTATATTTATGGATTAGAATCGAACATTGTGATTATTTATTTTGCTGCTCAAATTTTTCCAGCTTTGGCACTTAAGAGCTAATTCAGGCTGGTCCCTAGTTCTGTTTTGTTTTGGACCGTGTTCTTACTTTCTGGCACTACAACATATCCCAGGTTCATCTTACATATGTTGTGCCCTGGCCCTGGAATCAACTGTTTCCCAAGGAAGAAACAGTTAGAGTGTAACAGTTGTGTTAGAGGCGTGTTTGGAAACCAAGATCTGAGCGAAAGATGGGAAACTGGCTAAAATTTCTGACAATTTCAAGTTGATGCGAATTTGGACTAATTAGAATTCATATGCTTATGAGAATTGGTACCATCAGTGTGGAAAACAATTTAGCATTAGCTAGTAAAGTTGTAGGTAGGTACATTCCAGGCACCAGTAATTCCAGTGGAAAAACTCTTGCCTATGTGCGACAGGAGTTAGCGCAGCTTTGTTCAGAAAAGCACAAAACTGAAATGACCCAAATGCCCATCAGTAGGAGAAAAGATGAGTAAAATGTGGTATATTCATAAAATGGAATACTCTAAAGCGGTGGAAATGAGCTACAACTACACTCGTCAGCAGGAATAAATCTCAGACACATAATATTGCACAAAAATGAACATGAAGTATGATTCCCTTCACTTGAAGTCCATCAACATGCAAAATAAAACAATGTGTATATTTGTAGGGATGCATAAATGATAAGATGGTAAAACTAGAAAGAAAAGGGAATGATAACTACAAAATCCAGGATAGTGGATTACAGGTAGGGGGTGGGATGCAGTAAGCTTAAGAGATAGTGGTAGTATATTTCTTAAACAGAAAGGTGGGTAAATGGACTATAGGCAACCGTGTGTGTGTGTGTGTGTGTGTGTGTGTGTGTGTGTGTATTGTATAATGTAGTGAGGGGAAGTTGGAGTTAGGGAAAGAAGAAAAAAGAAGAGAGGAAGCAAAGAAGGGATGGAAAGAGACAGGGAAAGATGAAGGAAAGGAAAGAAAAACAAAAAAGCATTCCCGTAATGGTGTCTTAAGATCTAGTTGGTGGTAGTTCAAATTCTGACACCAACTGTCTGTCTGGCTTTGGATGAATCACTACACTTCTCCGAGCCTCAGTTTCCATACCATTTAAACGGGAAAAATGTACTTTGTCCTGCAAACTTTCCTGTGTTATTGTGAGGATAAAATGAAATATTTGTAACTGTAGAATAGTACTTGGAAAAAGTAATGAAGTGTTCTAAAATATGAAAGAAAAAGAAAATTCATACCTCAAATTATCTTGCTTCCTAATGCCAGAAGTTTAGTATACCTTACGTACAAGTTCATATTCAAGGGCTCTGGGTTTGCATCCTGCGGACTCCTTGCTCAACTAACGTGAGGAGGAAAGCAGATACTGTGCATATGCCTTTCAAGAAGGTTGGTTTGCTCCACCAAAATTCATAGCAGGGCAGTATAATCTGAGGTCTCAGGCTGCACAACTTACGAGCGGTGGTCCCTGGGGACGGGCAGTGTCGGTGTGCTGCCTGGTGCTCAGAGGAGATCACACGTGTGAAGGGGCTTTTCTGAAAGAACACAATAGTAAGCACTTTCAGGGCAGGGCTCCCGGGCCTCGCCATCTGCCAGGCTCTGGGCTTCGTCCTCTTCATGATCTCCTTTTGTTCTCACGACAGCCCCGTGACACACGTCATATTATCCCCATTTTACAGATGAGAATATAGGGCCCCAGAGAATTGAAGTAAATGACCCCAGGTCACCAAGTGAGTGACAAGAGCAGAGGTCCTCCTCATGGCTGTCTGCAGCCATAGCCCCTACTCTGCATCTACCCCAAATGTCTTTTGACGGACTGAAATCTCCTCACAGGTCTTAATGGCTCACAGGTATCGTCTGTAGGCTGATAGAGCTCCTCGTCACCAGCCAACTTCACACGTAAGTCAAGATATATATTAAATATATATATTTATATATATATTTAATATATTTATAATATCTACTATTATACTATATTATACTATATTTTATATATATTATATTATATATATAAGTATATATATATAAATATATACTAAATGGCTTGAATTATTTGTGCCAGAAAGGATCTTCCTACCGTAGTAGAATGGCCCCAAAGGGGAAATAAACAACAGGAGACATCACCAACCATATCTAGTTTAGAGACTCAGCCCCTATGCTTAAATTTTCTCTTTGTCCCTCTTCTTTGCTTAGAATAATCATCTTTGCTGCATTTTGACTGCACTCCAAGTAGGCTGATTTTTCGGCCTCTGCCTTCTTCTGTAGCTACTGGCTCTTGATCTTTTGCTTTTTAAGTCATGTGTTCTATTAATAAAATTCATTAATGGATCACTTTATAGATATTCAAGTATTTAGCTGTCTTTGAATTTCTGAAATAAGACCTATTTTGGCACAGCGCATTTTATAAATATGCCATTAGAATCAATTGTTATATATTTTATTCATATTTTTTTTTGAGAGACTAGTCTACAGTTTTGAATGATTCTTGGGAAGGATTTTTGTCCTGGGTTATTCTATCCTTATAAGATGAGTTGGGAAAATTCCTTCTTTTCTGATACTTTGGAATAATGTGACTGTCACAGATAATACCTGGACTCTGAATGTTTGGTAGAGTGCTCTCTGTAAATCATCCTAGCTTGGGGACTTTTTAGAGGGTAGACATTTTACCTGCTTTTTACACCTTCAACCCCACCTCCCACCCCTGGTGCTACTTGGTCTACCTAAGTTTTTCTCTCTCTTCTTTAGTTGCTTGTGGTCATTTGTATTTTCTATATAATCATCTATTGCATCTAGATTTTCCAGTTTGGGGCAAAATTTTATGTAGTGTTCTCTTATACAGTTCAAATATCTTTTTTGACTGTACGAATAATCCTTTTGTTATTCAAGTGGCCATCATTTCTCTCTGACTGCATAACCTACTGACCAGTCTCTCGTATCCACTCTATGTGTATCTACCCCCTATTTTATCATTTCCTGCTCTACCCACCAGTAGGCAAAAAAAGAGCTATCAGATCTTAAACAAGTGACACACACCAGAGAAGTCTATTTAAGCAGTGAAACATGTGTAGTATCTTCCTAGCCAATCTGGTACTAATCCCAGCTGTGAGGCAGAGACTTTTGCTATTCTTGGGTGTGCAAGGTTGTCACTGTATGTGACTTCCGTCTCCATCCCTCCTCACCTGTATGTTTACATACACCTGTCCTCCACTGTCCCCTGACCCACCCAGCCTAGCTACATCTATCCTGTACACTCTGCCTCCCCACTCTGCCTCCATAGTCCACCTCTGCTATTGAGGAAGGAAATTTGGACTGGAAATGTTATCCTGGATTCCCGGCATTATGGAAAACAGCCGCAGCACCTGATTACCAAATGGGAGTCTTTAAGCGCTACAAGCCAGGCTCGACCATCTAGTAACCTTCTGTTAAATCACTAAAGAACCTCCAGTCCAGTTCTACTAGGCCTCACCCTGAAGGGAGATAGAAAAGTAGACAAAGTTAATGTGTATTGAGCCTTTACCCCTTTACAACCTACCCCAAAGTCAGCAACAGCTAAGCATATATATCTCTGGGAATTTCAAATCTCGACCTGCCCCATTTCACACGCATACAAGCTCTACCTTTCCTTAACCTCATCCATCACTCATTTTCTATGTATATCTCTGAGACATCTTGATTCTGATGCACCAATCAGCTTTTTCCTGGTCTTTAACTAGAACTGTGTTTCTTGTTTACTTTTGGGCAGTATCCATCCTTATCTACTGAAGTTAGGAGTTGAACAATTACCAAAGGGGGGAAGAAAAAGAAGGAGGAAAGAAAAGATTTTTGTTCTTATGGTGCAAATTATTTTTTTTAAAAAAATACACAATAGAGGGGGCGCCTGGGTGGCTCAGTCGGTTAAGGGTCCGACTTCAGCTCAGGTCACAATCTCGCGGTCTGTGAGTTCTCATCCCGCGTTGGGCTCTCGGCTGATGGCTCGGAGCCTGGAGCCTGCTTCCGATTCTGTGTCTCCCTCTCTTTCTGCCCCTCCCCCGTTCATGCTCTGTCTCTCTCTGTCTCAAAAATAAATAAAAAAAAAAAAAGTTAAAAAAATTTAAAAAGTTAAAAAAAATACACAATAGAGGATTTATACTCATCAAAACTATGTGCTTCTTTCAGTAAACAAGGTTATGAGTGAAGTCATCAGTTCTGTAAAAAGAAAGGGAAGAAAACAACTAGTTCAAAGAGAGCATTTTTCCCCCTTCTTTTTGGTATGCAATGCCACATATTTGAACAATTAGTATCAAGTCAATTCAATGGTAGAATGTGGTGTAATATATAAGCATGGCTTGGAGTCAGGAGACTTTGACTTTACTCCCACGATTTATTATACTAGTTGTGTGACTTTAGGATAAATTGCTTAAAACTGTAGTCTAAGTTATTTGTCTGTAAATTTAAGATACTATTTAACTATAGAAACTTTAAAGCTTTGGGCTTTCTGCAAAGTGGAGAGCGAAACTCTTCCCTTAACCAAGAGTCTTTGAAGGAGGCTAGAGTGGTCCCAGGTCAATCTCCTCCCTCTCCCCCCAACCCCCACCGATCCATGAAGAAACAAACAGAAATCCCCAGTGAATACTTCTGATTTGTTAAAATTAAATACAATAAAACATAACATAGAAATCAAATATAATAAGATATTGAAATGATCGGATAGAGAGTATAAAATAATTGTGGATCAAATGTTTCCAGAAATTAAAGATGCAATAAAAACTGAAAAAGTGTCAAAATATAAATCTAATGAAAATAACAGGCATGTTTGAAAAAAAACCACTTAGGACATTTATAAATAAAATATAATTATTATAATTAATGTCTTAGTGGATGAATTACACAGCAGAATATATGCAGCTGAAGAGAGTTAAATCTGAAGGAAATACTCAGACTATAATACATAGAGACAAGGCAGTAAATATGGAAGAGAGATTAAGCTACATGGAGGATATAATGAATATGTATAACACATCTAATTGGAGTTCCAGAAGGAGAAAATAGAGAAGAGGCAATATTTGAAAACATAAAGGCTGATATTCTCCCAAAACTGACAAAAGGACATGAATCCAGAGATAACGGGAAACAAGAGTCCAAAATAGAGAAATAAAAAGAAAGCCACACCCAGATATATGTTAGGAAAACCAAAGAATACCAAAGACAAATAGAAGATCTTAAAAGCAGGCAGAGAAAAAAGGTAGATAATTTACAAAGGAGGATAACTAGATATCAATATCTGAGCAGCAACAATGGAAACCAGAACAGAGTGGAATAATATCTTCAAAGTCCTGGAGAGAAAATAACTGTCAACCTAGATTTGTGGATTTAGCAAAACTATTTTTCTAGGACAAAGGCAATAAAAAACACTTTCAGATAAATAGAGATTGCATTTACAACCAAGAAACCTTCTGTAAAGGAATTTGTAAAGAATGTACTTTAAAAAGAAGAAAGATGATTCTAAAAACAAGTTCCAGGATACCCACATGCAAAAGAATGAAGTCTACAAAAAATTAGCTCAAATTGGATCAAAGACCTGAAACCACAATACCCTTGGAAGAAAACATAGGGGTAAATCTCCATTATCTTGGATTTAGCAATGGTTTCTTAGGGCACCAAGAGCACAAGAAACAACAACAACAACAAAAATTGGACTTCAAAATTAAAAATTTTGTGTATCAAAGGACATTATAAAAAATGAACCTACAGAATGGAAGCTATTTGTAAATCATAAAAATCATGTGTCTAGCATCCAGAAGTTATAAAGAACTTGTATAACTTAACAACAAAAAGACAAACAACCCAGTTGAAAAGTGGGGCAAACACTTGAATAGACATTTTTCCAAAGAAGATATACAAATGGCCAACAAACACACGAAAAGATGTCCAACATCATTAGTCATTAGAGAAATTCACATCAAGACTGCAGTGAGATACCCACTTCATGCTCAGTAGAATGGCTATAGTTTTTTAAATGGAAAACAACAAGTGTTGGGGAGGATATGGAGAAATTAGAACCCTTGTACATTGCTTGCGGGAATTTTAGATGGTGCAGCTGCCATGGAAAAAACTTTGATGGTTCCTCAAAAAGTTAAATATAGAATTACCATATGAACTAGCAAACCCACCTCTAGTTATATACCACCCCCCCCAAATTGAAAACAGATACTTGTACACAAATGTTCATAGCAGCACTATTCACAATAACCACATTATGCTGAGTGAAAGAAGCCAGACACAGAAGGTTACATACTGTATGACTCTGTTTGAAATATTCAGAATAGGCAGATCCATAGAGACAGCAGATTACTGGTCGCCAGTGTCTGAGGAGAGGGAGGAATGGGAAGTGACTGCTTAACAGCTGTAGAGTTTTCCTTTTGGGATAATAAAAATGCTCTGGAACCAGATAGAGGTGATGTTCTAAATGTACATCTGAATTATACACATTACAGTGGTTAAAACTGAATTTTATGTGATGTGAATTTTACCACGATAAAGTTGACAGGTGCAAAGAAATTAACAAACATATAGGTAAATTCAGAAATTGCATGATATTACTGATGATGATAATAATGTCTCATTCGTGTGGTTGTAAGAGTGAGAGTTAAAATAGTAGGCAACACAAACAAGTGAGTTGAGAAAGGAGTAATCAAGAGTTATAGCATTAAAGTCCTTAGGAGACCCTCGAACATTGCTTGTGGGAATTTTAAGTTTTGAGATCCGATGGCTCTTGAGTGCTTTTAATTGTGATCTATAATAATAAATGTTTTATATTGTCACCCAGTGTCCACACATAGGTATATGAAACAAAAATTTCACAAAATAATCCTTGCCCTAAGTATGTATATTGTACACTATTTTCTAATCTAATTAATTTCTTTTTTTAAAAAATGCTAATTGTGTACCATTAAGTTGATCTCATAACTCACTAAGGGACTATAACACACTACTTAAAAAA